>NC_142065.1:185487503-185788753 GCF_059756535.1 Pantherophis guttatus | reverse complement strand
GGATGTACTCAAACAATACGTCCACAATTTATTGAACAAAGTTTGCCTCCTTTATGTAATTTTTCCAAAGGGACAGGTCACAACATTATTTTATTCCATATGATTTTCCATGGGTGCATTTTTGGTTTTTATATGTATGTGTAAATATACTTAAGTGGAGAGTAAATCTGAATTGAATAGCTTGATCCTCAAGAAAATGTCTTGTCACAAATAAGGTTTTGAGTTGCAACATTTAACAAAGATGGGTCAAGTTTAAAGAGCCTTGGTGGTGCAGCGGACTAAAGTGCTATTAAGTGCTAGCACTTAGCTGCCAGCTGCCTGCAATTAATGCAAGTTCGAATCTCACCAGGTTGACTCAGTCTTCCATCCTTTCAAGGTAGGTAAATTGAGGACCTGGATTGTGGGGGCAATAAGCCAACTTTATTTGTTTGTTTGTTTGTTTCTTTCTTTCTTTCTTTCTTTCTTTCTTTCTTTCTTTCTTTGTTTGTTTGTTTGTTTGTTTGTTTGTTTATTTATTTATTTATTTATTTATTTATTTATTTATTTATTTAATTAAACTTGTATGCTGCCCTCTCTCCCAAAGGACTCAGGGCAGCTCACAACAATAGAAAAAACACATAAAATTCAGTATTCAAATATAAAAACCAATAAAATTCCCTTAAAAAAAACCCTTCAGTCCAATCCGGCCAGGCCAAATAACCATGTTTTGAGGTCACGGCGGAAAGAGCGAAGGTCAGGGGCCATCCGGAGCCCCAGGGGGAGCTGATTCCACAGAGTAGGCATGCCCACAGAGAAGGCCCGCTCCCTGGTAGTCACCAGCTGACACTGTCTGGCTGACGGGACTCCAAGGAGGCCCTTCCTGTGAGAGTGCACCAGGTGATGGGGAGCTGTTGCTGGCCGCAGATGGTCCACCAGGTACCCCGGGCCTAACCCATGTAGGGCTTTATAGGTAATTACCAACACCTTGAATCTCACCCGGGCGGCAACCGGTAGCCAATGCAGGTCCCTCAGGAAGGATGTAACATGAGAGTGTCAGGACACTCTCATCACTACCCGCACGGCCGCATTCTGCACCAGCTGAAGCCTCCGGGTGGTCTTCAAGGGCAACCCCATGTAGAGAGCATTGCAGTAGTATAGAACTTTGTATAGAACAACACCGCTTAGGGGGGCCTGAAAGCCCTAATAAGCAGGTATATACAAAAAAGTATGCAGGCTATTGCTATAATGCATTGTAAGCCACCCTGAGTCTACGGAGAAGGACGGCATATAAATTGGACTAATAAATAATAAATAAATAAATAAGTTACAACTATTCAGGCATTCAAAACTGGGAGTAATTACTACATGAGCATTGCTGCTTTGCCCTAGCTTATTATAAAATTGATCAAGTAATGGCAAGGTTTCTACCACCACTATTTTCATATCCATATATGTAGCACAGATGTCCATAGATGAACTGTGGTCCTTAAGGGCTTGTTTTGAAGATTTTTGCTCATGTGGACACCGGTACATATAAAATTGTGCAATAAAAGGTTTCCCTCACAAATATTCATGTTTTACACAGCATGTATGAATACAAATAGTAATATCTATTACTCCATTTATTCCTAATGCTAGTACTACATTGGAGTTTAGTGTATTGTGCTGTGCCATATCATTTTTATTGTTTTATCATATTTTGGAAGCACCAATCTCCCTCACAGAGTTATGTTTTGATGTATCTACCTCATATTCTAATTTGGGTATTATTCCATCCAGAAGAAAAGTTACTGATGCAGACAATTGGAGAAACTTCTGCTTTAGACTTAGCCTGAATTTCAGCATGTCTAACCACCATGTGGTGAAGTTCCCAAAGCTGAACTACTAAAGTCCAAATTCATTCAGAGCCCAAGTTTAGCTCAAGGTTTAGATTAGGAACATTGATTAAATTGTTCACTTGAGAATAAATACTTTGGCCACATGTTTTGTTTAGGGTGGTGTCAATCATGACTAATTGCTGGGTGGAGGAAAGCATGTCATGCATGCTTGCATACACAAATCAAGTTGCTTTAGATATAATTTTCTTATGGGAATCCCTGCCTTCTCAGCAACTATAAACCCATAAAGATAAAATATTATTGTTTTATTTTCATAAGCATTATGATTGTGTTAATGAGGGCAATTCATTCATAATCTGGCTGCCAATAATTTTAAAACAAAGCAAAATTCCCTAAAAACCTATTCCCTAAGTAGTTTGCAAAAATTACTTAGTTGCTCAAAAAGAGCCATCACTCTTCCATGATGGTTGACTTTGCCAAGCCAGCACTAGAATATTGTCGTTTATTTTAATTGGAAATTTCCCCCCTTGTTTTTTTAGATTAACTGCTTCAAAAGTGCTTCTGAAAGGTGCTAGCTTGACAATCCCCAAATCCTTTCTGTAATTACAGATATAACAGCTGAGATAGATATTTTTTAGAGCAGTCAGCTTTATTTACACCCATTCCCTTCTCTGTTGAAAGGTAAGCTTTCTGAACAAAAAAAAAAAAGGGGGGGGGGTGAGATATAAGAAGTTTCCTTTTATTGCTGCAGATAGTTGTCCAATGTCCATCTATCCCATATTGGGAGAATCACAGAAACTGTCCAGGGTTCCAAGCAGAAAATTTTCAAAGCCTAACTTGCAACTGGATTGAGTTGCTTATAAATGCTAAATGTGTGCTCCCAACAGTATTATCTGGTTTAATTGGTCAGACAATTGACACTGATCATAGTTAGAATATGTTAGTCATGTACAAGTGCATTCATTAATTAACCAAATAACAGTATAATACTTCCAGATAAATGTCATTAGCATAGCATGCCATGATACAATAATAATAATATGTAGCCATGTTGGAGTACTCAAACCAGCCCAAAATGGCAGAAAGTTTTGCTTTGGAAAATGTCAGCCCATGTAGCAAGTTGAGAATATAATTTTGCACAAGATGACCCAGGAGATAACTAAGAAGCAGATGGTTCCCACATGAACTGGTTGAGGCAACAGCGCTCTGGAAAAAGTCCTTCCACAAAACAGCTGGTTCAATTACAGCAGCACAGAAGCATAGTGCATAAATAAATAGATGTTGACCAACTTTCCAGACTTAACTACTTAGTTCCCATGGCTTCCTGAAAGAACCAGGAAAAAGATAGGTCCAATTTTGTAGCATAGCTTATTAAATCTTTTTGAAGTCTGTCTGCATTTAATTCATGGCACCTGGACAACAGCTTGATAAAAACTGAAAATTTAAGGAATCTGGTCCTGGATGTTCGAAGACCAGTGGGTGACCCAGTTTGAAACCAGACTAGATTCTGGCCATTTTGTGAATCTGCACATCAAGCAGCACTTAGCATAGCAATGATAGCAGCAACCAATGAAAGCTTGGCTGAGGTGGACAATACTGGCTACTCTACTTTCCTGATCAGTTATTTTGTGGTGCTTGGTGGGTACTAATGCTTTCTCTGCTTAAGTAAAACCTTGCTAAATTGTAATCAATAATGTTAGACATTTAACAAAGAATTATCTATGTTCTGTGTGTCATTTAGTATCAGTAGCTTGTCAATTCAAGGGCCCCAAAGCACCGATATCTCCATAAAAGATGTATGAGTGTGTTCCCCACATAAATTCCAATCACTGACGGAGTTAATTCAGCAGTCTCAAGACATTGTTCTTAGCTGTTCTCAGGTATTGAGCTATTTAGTAAACCAAGCATCACCTTGAGAGTTTTGCGACTAGAAAGAGACTGCTTGGAAGCAGTTTTGTCAAGTGCTCTTGTCATTCTCTGCTGTCAGCACTGGACCAAAAGATTGAAAGAGCTGCCTATCAAATTACAGGCAATATTCCAAGCACCCACTGTAAACCTTCCAGAGACTGCTATGGAACTTAATTAGTTTTAGCAATCCCAGGATGTCTCAGTGGTGATAATTTTCATCTGGACCAGGTACTGATCTAACCAGGCCAAAAGAAAGCTGTCATATCTCCATTTCCAGTTTATCCAGCAACTGCTCCAAAATCAGAATGAGGTCCAATATGTTTCTATCAATGTCAATCAGGCTTAGAATTATTTGGGAGACTCCACAATGTCCATGAAATCTTATATCTGTTCAGAAAACCCTGGCGTCAGCAATTATTTAATGGCATATATTATGCCTACAAAAATATGGAATAATTTAAAATGCATCCAGCTGAGTCAAACTCAGCTGAGTCCAGCTGAGTTTATTGAAAACCTGAAAGACTCCCAGATCACTTCACCTCTGATGATTATTGATAAATTAAAATTCATATTTAAAAAATAAAATATTAAAGATTGAACTTATCTCATTCTTCTCATTTCTAGAACACCTCCCCATCTTTTTTCTATTAAGTTAGATAACTGAAAGCAGAATTATTTGAAAACTCACAGATATGGTAAGCTGAAATCTTAAAATTTGTGCATTTTATATTTTTTCCATTGGAATAATTTTCTATTTTTTCCCCCAACATTCACAAAAATATATGTTTTCGCATATCATTCTCTGAAATAAATTACAATATTATTAACTGATGGCTCAAAAATACTATTTTTGGAAGGGAAACAAATGAAAACAATTATTGTAAAATAAAAGGGGCAATGATTCATTATTATGGTGCATTATTAATATGCATCAATTATTGAGTTAGTTCAGTAATGCAACCATTGTTCAAAGATGGACGCAGACTCTCTGGAGACTTGGAGATACTATATGAGGGATGTTTGCCAGCTGGCCACACTACAGCAATATAAAATGTATTTGCTAATCAAGACAGAAAAAGAGTAACCACACATCATAAACATACTGAGCAGGTAGGCCCAAACATGGGAAGCTGCCAGACTCTTCCCAAAGATCTCCATGCCACTGGCCTCATATTTCTCACTCTCTGTCTCTACAGAAAGCAATCACAGCTGACTAAGAAATCTGTCACTGGGAATTCTCTGAAAGTGTAGAAGTCAGGAAGATAAATGTATCTTTTGTGCTGTCACATGTCCAGGCAAAATATTTAAAAAAACCCTCAGAAGTGGGTTCTAGTAGGTATCAGCTCACATAGTTACTTTGAAGAGCTGTTTACAGATTCATCACATCCTAACTATATCATGCATAGCAAGGACAGCTATAATTAATTTTTTTAACCTCACCTTTATTTTATAAATAACTCAAGGTGGTGTACATATCTGATACTCTTTCCTCTTATTTTCCTCACAACAACAACTCAATGAGGTGAATTGACTGAGAGAGTAACTAGACCAAAGTCACTGAGCTTTCATGCCTAAGGCAGGACTAGATCTCACGGTCTCCTAATCTTAACCTAGACCAAATTGGCTCTCAATTAATCAAATTAATTAAAATGACTCTTAATAGCATGTCTGCAATAACATTGTTCCATCAATATCTCCTCAGGCTTCTGGTTCTCTGCAGAAAAAATGGCAAAGGAGCAGAACTCTTTATTTTTTCTACCCTGACTCCAATTGTGTGGGTCAGGTGGGCAAACAAAAGATCTAAAAAAATGTCAGGTGTTTGTCAGCTCTCCCAAGGTAGGATTTAGTAGAGTATCATCAAAGATACAGCAGTAGTTGACCTCTGCTTGTGTTACAGTGTGGTAGTTTCCCATTTCTTACTGCTTCCAGTGAAAGTTAAGATTGGTCCATAAATTGATGGCTGATGTGTCCAATTATCTTGCATAACATTTCTTCAACCTATGGAAATGACATATTAGAAATCATTTGAAATCAGTAGTAATCAGTTAGTAGATAAGAATATTTTAATTCTTCCCTCCGCGTTGTTTGAAAACAATCACTTTGTTAAATTTATTTTACTACTTCAAGACTATTTCTGGATGTTTCTAACTGCTAGATATATTGCAATTTTATGTCAATTTAGTTGTCTTGTCTCAGAATCTAATTGACCTAAGGAATAATTTTAGGCTTGGTTAATACTTGTATGAATGACCTCCAAAGAGTTCCAGGAATGTAGGGGGAGTTAAAAATAACCAAGAAGAAGCATACACAACTTATCCCCCTACTGTGGCTTGGAAAATTATATGGTTATGTTCACAAAATCATCGGCAATTGAACTTCTCTTGAAGACACTTTTATTTTTTGTTCTTTCCAATTCAACAAAATGTCAGAAAGATACTATATAAAGGGACCAGTAGTTAGAGATCTGTCTGCCCTTCAGCAAGATAACTCTCAGAAAACTAAAGAGAAGGAAACGAATTGATGTGGTAGAAGCTACTACAGAAATATTGAGCAAAAGGAGGCTAGATCAATCAACAGCAATGGAGAAGAAAACATCCCGTAATGCATTTTTTATTACCGGTTATTAACTAGTAAAAAATGCTTTAAAAATTTTTTAAAAAAATTCCCAAGCTCGCGCGCCACAGCTGTGATCATTGGAACCCCCCCCCTTTTTTTTTTACCTTTTTAAAGCATTTTTTACTACAGGTTCTGGAGAACCGGTAGTTAAAAATGCTTTAAAAAGTTTTTTTTAAAAAGGTTCTGACGATCGCGCGTCACTCAGCTGATCTTCAGAACTTTTTTTTTTACTTTTTTTACTACCGGTTAGGCAAACCAGTAGCATTTTTTTACTACCGATTTGGGCGAACCAGCCCGAACCGGTAGCATTTCATCCCTGCTCCCAGGCTTGAACTTACAAAGTTCAGCTAACTAAAACAATTATTTATAAATCATGGCTACATGACATTATCGGCAAGTATCAAATGAATTATGGAATAGTGAAAGAGAGGACAGTTAACTCTTCATTGCAGGCTTGGTCTCTAAAAAAATTCCAGTAATTATGAGGCATAATTGGTATCAATGAGATACATCTGTCAATTTAAGAATGGGGTAATTTTTCCGTGAGATCATGACCAGGAAAAGAAGACCCAAATCTTCTTAATTTCCATGTTATGCCCCTGATGAAAATTGTCTGTTGTCTACAGCACTGACAACATCATTTTTAAATCTCCTGAGATGACTGTAACCGTTCAAATTAATGTAATTTGTAAATAAGCTTAAATTAACTGTCCTTAAGTACAAACAACTCCTACTGTTCTTGACTTCCATTTGGCCTAGTTCAAGCCCTCCAGCTGGGCAGTATTTTATAACCATGTCAAATGGCTTCATGTCACATTCTTTCAATAAAGTCAATGAATTTAATCAATAGAGATGTGAAATTCATTCATTATTAAGACTTAAATTCTCCTGATCAACATTATTAAGGAAACTTGTAACCTAACCCTTGTGAAAAAATAATTCTTTCAAAATGAATTTTAAAAAAGCTATGCATATTTTTCTTGCCATTATTTCCTTTCCTTATCTGTGTTTTGTAGATTTATTAAATTCCTCCTGTAGCAGCCTTAATTTTTTACATTCTCTTCTGGCTCAGAGGTATTTTTTTTTAGGCAGCTGTGCATAGCAGTTTTTATATTATGCCTACAAAAATATCACGTTGGATATGACAGATATCTTTATTTAGCTATTTTAAATACAGTACTAGGCAGCCTGTTCTACTGTAGATTCAAATCACTGTCAGATGCATTTGCTTATTTTGCAGTTAGCAAATCAGAAGCTAAGGTATAAACAATATGACCCTTTCCATACTGCTTAGCTATGCAGCTAAGTCTAGGGAAGGCAGTAAATATTGATTATAGGTTAAATGCAATTAAAATAATGGAACTGTAGCTGGCAACTCCTGCCAAAGTGTTCTTGGCATATGGAGCATTTACCACATAAGGAACGACTGTCAGTTTTAATGAGCAAACATATTTTCCAGGAATAAGCATTTAAGGTTAATTCAGCCTGATTTTACAGAACACATCTGTTATTAAATTTCTGGATTAGCACTTTAAAAATAGGTTGGCTGCAAGGAATATGGTGCACCTCGTTTGAGGCTGAACTAATTTACAACATTAAAATGACCAAGGGAGCCCAACAATCTGTGCCAGGTTTGCTCTGTGAAAACAGACAAGCAAGAAAAAGCATAACAGCACTACATGGAGAACCCTATACAGTAGCCAACAAGCTAAACATCTGGAAAACATTGTTAGACAAGGAGACCTGAACTCATTGAATAGCTTCACATTGCAATGAACAAAAACATACATTCAATTTTGTAGCTATTAAGATTGTTGGCTGAGCAGGTACAAAAATAGCCAGGGAAATAATTGAAGCCTGGAAACAGTTCCCTTGTCAGTGAACAGGAGTGCTGATTTACCACCAGCTTATCAGGTATTTAAGAACAGAGGACTTGGCAGCTCAAGGAAACAACAGCCAATGACTGATGAGCCGGCCATCAATGCCCCAATCAACAACTAAAAAGCCACACACAATGAGGCACCACATAAGTACTATGCTTAGAATAGCCCAAAGCACACATTCTGGTAGAGAAAAGTTCTCTGACAATGGGCTCCAGCATGAGTCCGAAAGCTCAGAAGACTAAAGTTTTGGTCCTGGTGACTGACTCAGATTGCATATTTTCCCCCTGGTTGAATTTTTAAACTAGTTACTTAGACACTTGCTTTCTAGGTAGAATTCAAGGCCATCCACATTCATCAAGACTTCTTATGGACTGAGATGTGAGCAACTGGATCCAGGTGGAAAGCACCTTTGAGGAGAAGGCACTGCTGCCTGCATTGAAAGATGTGGCACTGAACCCTTCCTTGGAGAAACTCTTCCTAGACATTAACACATTTGACCACAAAAGTCACTCTGACTTTTTCTTCCATTTTTAGGGAGTTGTTGAAAAGATGGTGGGAAATCAGCTACAGTGGTTCTACAGGAAATTAATTATCCCTAAAGTAAATCATAGATCTCCTGACACTTCACTGCTTGGTTGGTCTTACTTGGTTGAATCCTATCAATTTGACCAGATGAGAATCTTACTACAGATGAGAACAAAACCAAACACAACTGATGGCCCACCAATGGTGCAAACAATTTTTAAAAATATATTCTCAAGATTTAAATGTGAGACCTCTTCTTCATAGGCTTGCAAAATAATGGATATTTGGAATGGAAATTGATGGTCTTAAAGCCAAGCAATAGTTGTTATGTTTATAGAACAAACTTCTTGAGTCTATGAATCACTATTTCTCCTTGTTTGCCTAAATGTTTACACTAACCATACCACACAATATCTGGGCAGCATCTTTCTTTTGTGTTATTTTCTTGGCTTTGCCTACTTCACATTGTCTATCTTCAAGTAAGACAGGCTTAAATTGGCATCAGATATACATGTATTAATATTTCCTCCCATATTACTTTGACATCATCCAGGGATAGCCTCCTGATATGTTAAATGTTTTAGCTTTACCATCATACATTTAGAGAACAGTCAAATGGAAATAGAGGTAGTAGGAGCAGGATAGGGATGGTCAATAGGGAGAGCAGATCATATGTCCACATCATTTTCTTTTGACTTGTGGATTGCTATTTAATTTGCAAGTATGAAAGCCAATACAAGTTGATTTGTGTCTTAAATAATTATGTTCTTACATGTAGAAGGCCATATTACCCTTTCTTATGCAACTGCATAAGAAGAGAAGGATTATTTATGGCCTGCAATACTTTCTGTACTTGAACTTCCATCAGGCTTAGTAGTTCAAAATTAGGAGAAACTCAGATTCCATATGTCTGTCATAAAGTGGGGTCTGTGTTTCAAATACATGCATTTTTAAATGCTCACAAATTCTCATCAAAGATGCAAGGTCTAAACATGTTTCCAAAACATAAGAAAATTGATCTTGGATCAATCTATTTAATCCAAAATTCTCTGGGAACCATTTGCATTCAAGAAGCTCATAAGCATGGAAAAGAAGGTGATACCTATTTTATACTATTGTTCCCTAACAATAGGGACTTTGAGTATTGGTACTTGAGACTTGATTCTTATAATTTTGGATGTAGTTCTCTGCAACGATCTATACTTGATGGGCCAAAAGTGACTCATTGTGAGTAAGGGTGTTCATGTGGTATTTGTTGATCTTCTTAAGAAGCTGTATCTTTTTCTGGACTTATATGACTGTTGTCATACGAGCCCAGAAAAAGATGCATTTAATTTAAGGAGTTGTTGACAGGTTTGACATATTGTAATATGTGACATATTATACATTAATTGTTTCTCTTTGAATCCAGATCATTACATTAAATATCTATCAAGTTTTATATCCATTTTGTGTGTTTCAATTCACTATAAAATTGCCCATTCCCTGTTAAAATCATATAAATTGGTAGCTGTCACAGCATTTAAAAGCAGTGATTTCCACAATTTAACTATGTTGTGTAAAGAGGTATGTCCTTTAAGTGGCCCTGAGTGTTCCTGCTATTAGGTTTAATGGATGGCTGCAAGTTCTACTATTGTGAGAAATAGAGAACATTCTATCTACTTTTTCTATGCCATGTGCAGTCCAGAAAGTAGAAGTTGATGTGGAAAATCAATAAAACTGATAGAAACTGATAGAGGTTTGCTATGAGAAAGAAAGAAGCTTATTGGGTTATTGCACAAGTCTGTAACTGGAAGGAGCAAGAAAACAAAGGAAACAAGATCGCTAGATGCTACAGCAAAGAAAAGGAAATAAACATTAATAGATTGTTGAAAGAGATAAGGAGGTTGCTGACAGCATGAAACCTGCAAGAAAATCAGAACTGGGAATCTCTGGAAACGAAGAGGTGGTTATCCCAAAGAGTTAAGAGAGGAGAGGTTAATATTGCGTTATTGCTCAACGCATTGTAAGCCGCCCTGAGTCTCCGGAGAAGGGCGGCATATAAATCAAATCAATATATATATATATATATATATATATTTTTTCAGAGAAAAAAATATTATGTAAATCTGTAAATTCAAGGGATTACACAACAACAGGCATTTGATATAGGCACATATATTCATAAAAGGGAAAAACGTTATGTTGAAATTAGGCCAGAAGCAATAGCAAGAAAAAAAAAAGAGAGACAAAAAATAGCTCATCTAGAATAAGACAGAGCTCAAAGGGATAAAGGGAATTAAGAATAAAGCACTGAAACAAAACAACCAGAAAGGCTACTTATGAGCATGAGACAAAACGGAGAAAAATTAAGGCTTTAAGACTGCCTGACTAGCATGCCTTCCTGAAATTAAAAAGAGGGTTGGCTAGTTGAGAGTCACAAAAGGATTCAGTTCAGTTGATACATTCAGACAATGCAGATAAACAGGATGTCAGCACTTCAAGCTGCATTTACTCTAGTGCTGACATAAGAAGGAGAAGTGGAGGCGTCTGGAAAGGGACGTTTGATTTTTCACCTACTTATTTTCCCTGGAGATAATATCCCCTAGGAGATGGGATGGGAGGGGGGAAATTCCTTTGAGCTGAAGCAGTAGATTAGGAGTAGAGTGATTTGGAAGATGGCCAATGAGTGCAGAGGAGAGGGGAAAGGAAAAGGAGGATTTTGGGTCAGGAAGTCAGTGTTGGCTATGATGAAGTTGGAGTTAGAATGTCGTGCTTAATAAATGAGAGTTTTTCATCAAAGACTTTGTTTGAAATGCAATTTATTTGAGATGACCTCGAAACCTGACACAGATTTTGCTTGTTACATTGGACTCTAGGCTTCTGTTGCTACTATAATATTACACATGTTCATTAAAATGAGGTCTAACATCAGAAGGGGTGTAAATTGTAAGGAAAAATGTTGTTTAGAGTTCATGAAAGAAGATAAACCAGACCCCAATTTGTACTAGCAAACTTTTTCTTATCTGGAGATAGCCTTCAGCCAGTTTACCTTTTCAGTTTAGGAATGTTAAAAGCTATCCCTACACTCCAGTCTCTAATGTGCTTGAACATCATTTTAAAAGAAAAAAAAAAGTCACATTAAAATACAAGGTAGCTATGTTAGTTAAACAAGTTACAAAATCCATGGCATGTGCTCCTCAGATTGCACTGCCCCAGACAGATCCTATGTCACTCTTGCTCTTGCACTTTGAGATTGACTACTGTAATGTGCTTTACATGGACTGCCCTTGGAAAATATATGGAAACTTTAATCATTGAAAAATGTTGCAGTGCAGATAGTTACCGATACTTGTTATTTGGCACATGTGTCACCATTACAATAACCAAAACAATACACGAGCACACAATAGATACAAACTTAAGGTAAACCGCTCCAAACTCGATTGCAGAAAATACGACTTCAGCAACAGAGTGGTCAATGCCTGGAATGCACTACCTGACTCTGTGGTTTCTTCCCCAAACCCCAAAAACTTTAACCTTAGATTGTCTACTGTTGACCTCATCCCATTCCTAAGAGGTCTGTAAGGGTGTGCACCAGCATGCCTACCATCCCTGTCTTATGTCCCTTTTTATTTGTACCCATTTCATGTATTCATAATAAAGTTTATACTTTTATCTGTTATCTTATATATGCTTGACAAACAAACAAACAAATAAATATAAATAAATAAATAAATTGCTCCACAAGCTGTACTGGTTTCCAGTGTGTTTCTGAGTGCAATTCAAGGTGCTGGTTTTCAGCTTTATGGCATTTCTTAGCTCAGGACTGGATTACTTATGAGAACAGTTGTTTCTACCCATCCTAATCAATCTGGCAGGAAAGGCATCCTCTGGATACCATCAACTAGGGAGTGTCATCTGGCAAAAGAGGGAGAGACAGAAATCTATAGCTACACCCCCAAGATGGAGGAACAATTGTCACTGAGTACAGAGGCAACCTTTGATGAAATATATCGTTGTATCTGCATTCTGTGTAGATACTGCCTGTACATCTGCATGGTTATTAATTTCTGAATGAAAATGGTTAAGCAAAACTGTTATTTTCTATTCTTTATTAGGAATATCTATTTTTCTTGCTGGAATTGTGGAGGAAGGGGAGAACTCGGTTCTGCTGATGGAAGGTTTGGCAGGTTTAAAAAGCAAATTTAATAGAAGCCAACGGCATCCTGTGGAGAGAATCTCTGGGGAATTGGCTTCTCAAGCTCAGGATTAAGCGGTCCTGTTTTAGGCTAAGATGACAGTCACACAGTAGAAAAATACATGGAAAGTTGCCTGAGAGATGGGCATGATGCAGAAGACACAGAGTTCTATTCAGCAGTGAATTTAGTGTAGGTCTAAGAAAACAAGCAAGGCCTGAAAATTACAGAGCTTTGTCAGCCAGTACAGAATGTAATGCTGAGAGCCAAGGAGCATAGCAGAAAGCAAGGATCAGGAAAACAGATCTGACAGTTTACTTTCCAATGAAGGCCACTCTCTGGCACGTGTTCTGTTGTATGAGGGAGAACGGCTGTTTCTAAATACGATAGATTAATAAATAAATAAACAGGCAGCACAGTCATGGTACTCAGTTAAAAGCCCTGCTATCTTTGCTTTTTGAGTAGATCACCACCTGACTAGATGGCTCAGTGGCTAAGACAATGAGCTTGTTGATCAGAAAGGTCTGCAGTTCGGCGGTTCGAATCCCTAGTACAGGTCTCCTGTGTGAGCAGGGGATTGGACTAGATGACTTCCAAGGTCCCTTCCAACTCTGTTATTGTTACCTTTGCTTGGCTCTTCAAAGCTGCTATTGCATACTGAGGATAGGTGCTGCTTTTCACCTGACTTCAATCTTCCTTACTCCTGTAGATGAATTGCCTTGTCGGTCCCAGATGGTTGATTATCTGTTGGCGTCTAAGGCTAGCAAAATGGTGGGTGGGTCAGGCCCGTCAGTCTTGACTCCAGGGAGCCAGAGGAGAAGATAACATTGCTATTGGGTTAAAAGGGGGGCTATAGATGGCCACACACACATCCTGGTTCATTCATTTAGATCCTTCCTTTTTCTCCCTGGGATCTACTGTAATATATTGTAATGCCAACATATAGAAAGGGAGGTAGGAAGGAACAGACAAATTCTGCCTCATCAGCCCACTAAGGTTAATTAGCAAGCTCTAGAATAATCATCTTGGAAAAAAGCAGGATAAAAATAATAAGCCTTTGGCTTATTGCTACACATGGCATTAAGA
The DNA here is from genome assembly GCF_059756535.1 of Pantherophis guttatus. Lineage (NCBI taxonomy): Eukaryota > Metazoa > Chordata > Lepidosauria > Squamata > Colubridae > Pantherophis > Pantherophis guttatus. The sequence continues at coordinate 185,774,740 of NC_142065.1, read as the reverse complement.
TTTTTTGGCCCATATCTTGGGTCTGCTGAAGAACAAAGTTCACCAGTGGTTTCATGAAATGAAGGAGCAACAAAGCATCAGTATGCAGGTTGTTACCTGAATAAGCTGCTTCTATTTGTCCAACATGTCTTAACTAGGGGTAGGTTTCAAAACTCATCGCTACCGGTTTACTCGTGGGGGCATGCGTGCTCGCACATGTGTGCAACGCTTCTGCGCATGCGCAGAAGCATCTGGGCGGATGGGCGGAGCCTCCCGCCACTGCCGCTACCTGTTCGCCTGATCCGGGGCAAACCGGTAGCAACCCACCACTGGTCTTAACATATCTACTGTTTAGTAAAGTTTTATATATTCTTTTTATATGAAAGACAATTCCTCATTTAAAATAAATCCTGGATATGATAATCTTTTATTAGCATAAGAATTACTCTAATCCACTTTTTTTGGGTGGGAGGGTGGGAGAGATAAACTTGACAATATTCTTTTTTTGGTATTGTTCAGAATTGTATGTAGTATTCCAATTGTAGTTCACCACACTATTATATGAAGGCATTATACTATTGGCAGATTTATTTTCAGTTCTCTTCCTAATTATACCAAGCATAGAATTTGTCTTTTTTACAGCAGTCATAGTAACATTTTCATTGAGCTATCTATCATAGAAAGATGGAACATGAATCTTTAGGTGCTTTCAAGGTAAAGTAGGAGCAGTGCTAATATTAGTAATGTTTCTAACATAAGCTCTGCATCCATAATATTATAAACAGCATGGCATGTTAGGTTGCCCACAGTTACTCTTTGTAAAAATATTTGATTTATCTGAGTTTGAGCTGCAAAGTGGCAGAGTGCATATTTTCCAGAAAATATGTGAATTGGGAATTCTGGGATTAGTCCCCAAACATTGCCATAGTACCAAGTTTTTACAAAACCTCAGACAAATGTAGACATCAAAAATTGATTAGCTAGAAGGTAAATAAGTAAATGATTTATTTCTTCCTTCATGGTTTTAACATTTTCTCACCCAATTCTATTTAAGGAAATATGGAATTTGCAGGACAGTTTTCTTAACTATCTTCTTTTCATCTTGTCTGGCATTTTGGGACTTCTTCAAGGGATTGGGTGTTTTATAATATGTCCAAAATATGATAATCCTGGTTGTTTCTAACATGAATGAAACTCTGAATTTATTCATTTTATGACCTATTTGTTTTCTTGGCTACACATGGTGTTCTCCAATACCAAAGTTGAAAACCATGGATACTATTTCTATCCTACTTTTTCCAAGTCCAATTTTTGCTTCCATAGAGTGAACCTATAATTTCTCACATGATTTGAATATTTGTAGGTTGAATCTTTGTAGAGACATCATCACATCTGAATATCTTTTTCAAAGCCTTGGAGGTTACGCATAGTATGTAGTGAAACACACATTTTCATGTATTTTAAAATGAAAAATAGATTTAATAGACAAATGGAATACTATGAATTTATGGGTTCATAGTATTTGGCCATGTGAAAATTATTTGGACAGAAACATATGCAGAAACATATGGGTTCATACCTTAGTAAACCTTCAGTTGTATAGACTGAACCATCTCTAAACTGAATTAAGTCCTGACATAAACATTATATGGTACGATTCATTGCATGCTTGAAATTAAAAGACAATAAATAAACTTTTTAATGAAGACAAATGAATTATTGTTTTCATTTCAGTTGAATGGATGAAAAGTTTCTTATAAAATGTTTCTATTCAGTTCCTAGTTCTTGAATTTCTAATGTGCTTGAATTGCATCCCTGGATGATAAATATTAATGGGCCAAATTCATCCTTGGTGTACTCCAGGAACCATAATAAGGTTACGTCATATTATGCAAGGCACATCTTTAGGCATTTCATATTTTATTAAATATCCTCAAACCCACTGAGACTAATCTATCTTATTATGTTATGATGGAAAGCAAAAGCCATCTAACAGCAAACTTTGCTATAACAAACACTTCTAGCATTATTAATAAAATATCGCTCAGCTGTTTTTATTCACCCTACTGTTAAAGCTTTCTTCAACAATAATTTCTTATGACATAGAACTAATGAGTATTACAAGTGACAGGAAGAAGACTGAAGATGAACCAACGCATAGAAAATGAGAAAGCTGATAACTCACTTGTGAATATATCCAGGAACTATACAGTCACAATTTAATAATAGATGTGTCTAATTATAATGTAGAATCACAACTGGTTCCATGAGCCACCCCTTAGTAATATTCATTGGCAATCTAATTCTTGCAAGAAACCATCATGCTCCAGAAACAGATATGAAAGATAATGACTCTTCATCGAGACTGAAGGAACATTTTTAAAAATATCTAATCAAAGTAAACTTGCCTAATTCACCTACAGCTTATCATTAAATGACAAATCATGTTCAAATATGTGAAGCAACAACCTGGACTCTCCCTTCCATTTCAGTAGCTGGGATATCTATGCAAATAAAGACATATAGCATTCAGATGTAGAGCCCTGTGTACATTTGGAGGACCCTATTTTCAGGCTAACATCAGCCTAAATTATAGCATGGCAGCTTCAATGAAATACATATTCACTCACTTTCTTTGAATATGTGTGACATTGCTTTTTAAAATATCAAAACACCTCTCACCTTAATGAGTTGGCAGACATGATGAAATTGACTATTTTGATTTTTTTTTAAAAAAAAGGTTTTAGCTTTGTTTCTATCTATAAACCACTTTTTGGATTTATTTATTTTTTTGCTTGGAACCAAAATAAATGAAACTTTAATTCTGGAATAAATTGGACAGCAAACAGACAGACAGACAGACATTAATGCATTGTAAGCCGCCCTGAGTCTCCGGAGAAGGGCGGCATATAAGTCAAATTTAAAAAAAAAAACAAAAAAAAAAAACAGACAGACAGACAATGAAAGATAGATAGATAGATAGATAGATAGATAGGTAGGTAGATAGATAGATAGATAGATAGATAGATAGATAGATAGATAGATAGATAGATAGATAGATAGATAGGCGGACGGAATATGTATCTGAACTGAGGAAAGCTGCAAGGTATTCTTTTTCTATTTTTTCCTTCTCTTCCCTTTTTAGCATTCCTAACCTTCTTTACAGTCTTTCTTATTTATATATTTTTTCTTTTCTTATATTTTATTTTTTTCTGGAACTGGGTGATGATCTCATTCAATATATAATATTATACAGTGACCAATCAGGATATCCAGAAAGTTTGCAAATATGTGCAGGAGAGTTAAAATCCTCTTCTATTATTGCTCCTTCCGATTGGTATTTAGAAGTGAAGACATGCTACTTTTGATGCTGGAAGTCATATTCTGCTAATCCTAGATTATCAAACACATGTTTGATTGCATGGACACTAGATAATATTGTATTCCATTATATGTCTTGTTTTTTTTAAAAAAACTAACCTGCATCCCCACACATTTCAGCTGGAACTGACATTTGTGACTCAGATGACATAGGGTTTTTTTTAGATTACTTTCTGAAAGCCATTTTATCAAGGAAAAAAAAGTAAGACCAATCAGAATTATAGAGAGAAAATATGGGATGTGTAAAATTGGGATAAGAAAGCCAGTTTGGTATAGAAGTTAAAGGCTGGAAACCTGGAGACCATGAGTTGTAGTCCTGCTTTAGACACAAAATTAACTAGTAACCTAGTTAATTTACTCTCAGAGTGAGATCAATCACTCTCTCTCAGCGCTAAGAAGGAGTCAATGGCAAACCAGTTCCGAAATCTTGCCAAGAAAACTTTAGAGATTTGCCTAAGCAGTTATCAGGAGTTAAAACTGACTTGAATGCATGTGAGCAAACACACATGCATGCATGCATGAGCACACACACACACAGATATAGAACACAGGACTCTTTAAGATGGGGGGGAAATGTCCTAATTAATGGTGGGTTGCTCCCGGTTCTGTCCGGTTCTATAGAACTGGTAATAAAACTGGCGGGAGGTTCTGCCCACCAACCCCGACATCATCAAGGGTGATCTGAGAGAGTGAAGCGTGATCACACGCATGCTCCCGTTGCGAACCATAGTAAAGGTAAGTAGAACCCACCCCTGGTCCTAATAACAGAGTAAGGTGAACTTCTACTGATAACATCAGTTTTTCAGAATCCTTAACATCAAGTCTTCTTTGAGTCAGATTTCACTCCTGGCACATCCATATAGACAATTTGGAAATGGCTTGCCATTATCTTTTTATGACATTTTCCCCTTCTGGCATTTGCTATCTTTCTTCTAAGAATTAGTCAAGTCCAATCTTGTTGGATGTTTTGAAATACCCCTTGGTCAATTAGCTGCTTACCCCAGCAACAATTCTGAAGTACCCTACATTATTCTATTTAAGAAGGAGAGAATTTCAAGCAGTAACTGTTAGTTCAGAAGCAGCACTCAATTGCTGCCTTGTTTAATTGGAGCAATCAGCTCAACTTCCTGGGCTGATGATGGGTTGTTGGTGGTGGGTTGTTGTTGTTATTGATGAAGGTGTGTATGTGAGTATGTATGTATGTGTGTGTGTGTGTGTGTGCGTGTAACTGATGAAAGCAGTGTTATGCTGTCATGATGCAACTCCATCCCATTTGTATGTGCATCATGATTTTGTAAGCACATATGAAGGTGATGAAACTTGGGTTGTGACAGTACAATACTGTTTTTGTCATTTTGATGAAAGTCTTCAGTCCTACAGATGCCTCTGGACATTGGTCAGCACAGAAAGACCAGCAATTTATTTATTTTCTCTCTCTCTCCCTTGACAGGAAAGGAATATAGTTAAGGGCATCAAACTATGTCTTATGGGACAGCAAGTGAACACCAGTTGTGATTCCCAGTTGGTGGAAAGACAAATGCTGATTGACTGTCAGGCTTTCTGCAAGCTTTATAGCTTCATAAACAGGTAAACATATCCATGCTTATAGCAACTCAATGTCAGTAAACAGTGAAAACAGACTGGGTCAATCTTGTGACTATACTTAAAAGTGTAATCAGAAGAACTGGGAGATAGAAAGCTTAAATGGATGGAAGGATCTGCGTATTTTTCACTCGATTATTCCCAGGGCAATCAGCTGGAATAATGGTCTTTTATGATAAAGATTGGAATTACATTTTCACAATCTCCTGTATATGATAATAACTGTGTTCATGCAGCATATTAAATTATTATCCATATTAGTTTGGGGCTCTGTTCATTGTGTGAATCTAGGCAAATGGGTTAATTTAGTGAATCCTTGTAGTCCCTTCCTCCCTTCATTTACATTTCTGGAAAAAGTTTTTTAAAAGTTGCTTTCATTACAAAACATTACATGAATAAACAAAAAGAACAGGAATGGAAGAAAATTGGTTCATCTCCGGTATCATCTAAAATTAATAATTGGGTCCAGATTATTGTAATGTTTTTCCTACTCGCAGATATTAAATTATATTCTGTTTACTTAACAATTTATATGAAGATTGGTACTTGATTTGACAGTCTGAGTCAGAGAAAAAGCTCCACAAGAAGACCCTTTTACATTTGTAATTTACATGAAATAAATTTAATGAAATCAAGTAAAGCCTGTATATTTTAATAAGATTTGCTACTTGACCTAATTAGTTGTAAGAGTCTGGGCTTTGGTAAGCTTTCCATAATTACATTTTAGCATTCATAGGAAAAATGTACATGTCTATTTTCATAACATTTTACAACTGACTGTATTTTGGTGTCCATTTGGAAGTAAAACAACTTTTCTCAGTTTGGCAGCAAACCAACTATTTTAAGACAAAACATACTGTATCTTATCACACATCAATTAAACAATATATTTATTTTATTTATTTTGAATTTGTCAAACAAAAACGAGAACAAGAAAAGAGAATAAAAATAAAATGACAGGACGATAGGCACGTTAGTGCACTTATGCACACCCCATCTACTGACCACTTAAGTATGAAGTATCAATTTGTGACTGAAACTGAAAATTTGTAGCTGAGACAACTGAATCAGGTAGGGCATTTCAGACTTTGAGAACTCTGTAACAGAAATCATATTTTTATTGTCAGACTGCGATGCTATCTCAAAATTAAATGAATTTCCAAACTGCCAATCTTTAAGGAAATCTTTCTTTAATTGAGCACAGCCACCGGATCATGACTCCGCGCGGACAAGACTGACCTTTTGCCTCCCAATCCCTCCCTTTCCGATCCCCAAATCTCTGCTTCTCATTGGCTGTCTTCCAAGTCATTCTTCAGACTCCTTTTCTCGTCATTTCCCAGGAATGTGCCCCCTCCCTTCATTTCCACGACAACCCGACTTCAAAGGGATTTAGCAGGCAAACGTTTCAGAGTTTATCTCTCGGTCTCCTCTGCTCTCTATGCCAGCGTTGAAACGCTGACATTTATATTATTTTATATATAGCTAAAGCAAAAATAAAAGCAAAAAGAGGAGGGGAAAAAAGAGAAAAACCTGATACTGTAACCACACATCACTCTTGGAACACATCACATTCTAAATCAGGAGTCTCCAAACTTGTGACTTTTGGACGTCAAATCCCAGAATTAAAGACTTGTGGACTTCAATTCCCAGAATTCCCTAACCAGACATGGGAGTTGAATTCCAAGAGTCTTAAAGTTGCCAAGTTTGTTCTAAATGGGTGTTAGTTGTCTCGATGGGTTGTTGAAGGATGTTACTTAGGGGTTATGTTTTATTATATTTTATTTATTCAATCTTTAGAAATTATTAGGAATATGCAAGTATTTAGAACTCTAGTGGGAAATATGTAGGTGCACTTACCATATTTTTCAGTGATACCTTTCTTGCAATGGTCTTAAGAGGCAATTGTATGGAATAATGATAAAGCTGGGGCTTTTGTGCACTTTTTTCATACCAACACATCAGAGGTGGGTTTCAGCAGGTTCTGACCAGTTCTGGAGAACCGGTAGCGGAAATTTTGAGTAGTTTGGACAACTGGTAAATACTACCTCTGACTGGCCATGCCCCCATCTATTCTCTGTCTCCCGAGTCTCAGCTGATAGGGAGGAAATGGGGATTTTGCAGTAACCTTCCCCCTGGAGTGGGGAGGGAACTGAGATTTTACAGTATCCTTCCCCTGCCACACCCACCAAGCCATGCCCACCAAGCCACTCCACACCCACCAAGCCACACCCACAGAACCAGTAGTAAAAAAATTTGAATCCTACCACTTCAACACATGCTTAGTTCTCACAAATATAATACTTGCAGAGTTGTTGCTTCTGTTTGTGAGCTTGCCTAGGCACTAAGGCCATAATGCACTTCATTATAAAATATATCACTTTAGGCAGAAATATATTTGCTCCTTTTTTACTTGCTTTAATTGGTCCATAGAAGTCAGAAATTAAGATTTTTTAATGCATTATTAGTCATTATTTCCACACTCTGCAGTGGCATTGAGCAGGGTATCAATTTCATTTGAAGGAGATGTGGATTATCAGACTTTTCCAGGCATATCCATGGCTGAAATAATGGAATTGAAAAATGTTATGATTTCTACAGATTTATGGCTCCTAAACTTTTGGTTCAAAGTTAATCTGGCTTGTCGCCCTTACTAGGCTGCCTTTGAAGACAAATCTAACAGCTTGGCTAACTCTGCACTGCATGCGTAGTTATATAACTGAGCTTCCTACAGGGAGGGAAACATCATTTGTCTTACTTTATGGCATTATGAAGGTTGTGAGAATACAAAGATTAGTTGTCCTTGATAAATATGACAAAATACTATTGAGCTTTGAAAGGTCACTTCAGAAATAATGCTGCTGATTGATCAGTGTCCAGCATGTCTAAGTCATATGCGATCTAGGAGTTCATCCAGTCCATTACCTGACTGCATCAGATGCTACAGGCCTGCTGAAATTCAGTGGCAAACAAAAGTGATTTTCGAGGGTTATTTCAACATTAAGAGGGTGCTTAATTTCCGCTTCCTAAAACATTGAAGCAAGACAGAATTGTACAGCTCTGTTAAGTTGCACAGTGAGGTCCTGCTTCCTGTAGCCCCCAGAGGGGGAAAATGTGGAAAAAAATCTTAAATAGATTAACCCCTTCCCGCCATGAATCTTGTTTATTCTATAATAAAATGAATGCATATACTTGAAGATGAAACGACAATGCTAATAAAGAGCATGTGAAAAGGTTTGACAGATCAATATCAGGCATCAATAGGGTACTCCATTTCACTTATTTCTCCTATTTATTTTTTATTTACACAGTACATCAAATTTGGAAACTGCCCACCTCACTTATAGAAGACTCTGAGTGATGTATAGTTAAAAGATAAAACACAAAACCAATAAATATTATATGCCAATATAAGGCAGTTAATACAGGAATAAGTAATGAAAGTTAAAAAGGTGGGGAGAGGATCTTGAAGGGTGCTGACCAACCTCAAGGTTGAGTGCTTTTCCAAGAGCTTCAGGCAATTTGGCAAACCCAGATCTTTAGGCCAGGACTTTGAGGGCCTGATTCATATCTTGAGGAGAATATTCCAAAGGTGGAATATTCTCAGCAGACAAAGCTTTCTTCCTGGACCCCACCAGTCCTGAATGAGAGAGTGGGATGGGAAATGTAACACGGTTGACATTCAGAGGATCATAGCTGTTGTAAATATTTATGAGAGAGAAAAGCTGTTTGAGCTTATGAGTAAAATGATTACTAGACACTGAGGGAGCTCATTAATTTCAAAAAAATAATTCCAGAGTCTTCCCCAATTGGACAACTATTCTCAAAAGTCCCAATCAGCATGACCTAGTTGAATATAATTAGTTCTATTTTCTGGCTAGATTTATCAAAATAGTTAATCAATTGTTATTCCATGCGTAGGACCTATACCTCAAGATTAAGAACTGGATTTGCAATATCCTTTCAAGAAGGAAAATATGAACGACAATTAATTTCACAGTTGTATTTTTGATGAAGTGTGGAATACAATTAAAATACTCCTTGCATCATTAGGCAATTATTTCCAGTTAATCCTTGGCCAGCAAGTAAGACTTCTAGATGATACACAAGGTACTATATAATGAATAAGGAAACTTTAAAAATGATCTCAATAAATTAGATGAGTCTCCAAGTACAAACATTGAAGGAAAAAATACTACGCAACTGCAACATATTATGAAAAGCCTGCATCAACAGAAGCATAATTTTCTAGTAATCATTTACCTTTATGCTATCTAGTTCAGCTATCTTATGCTATCTAGTTCTACTTCATAAGTACTGTAGGCACTATATACCATAAGAATATTTTAGAAAATTTGGAGCAGGTTCAGAAAGAATTGGTTACAACTGAAGAAAGCTTTGACTATATTTCAATTTGAGAAAAGGTGACTAAAGGAACATGATAGTACTATATATCTGAAAGAAGATCATATAAAAGAAGATCGAGACCTGTTCTGTCATTTCAGAATACAAAACATAAAATAATGGCTTGAAGTTAAAGAAAGGCACATTCTTACTGAATGCTAGAAAATAATTCCTAATAAAAAGACCTTCATAGTGGAACCAATTACCCAGAAAAGTGGAAGATTCTCCTTCTTTGGCTATTATATAAAAGAGGTCAAAAAGCCAACTCTTGGGAATGCTCTATTTGGATTTCTTCACTAAACAGGTGATTGTTCTTCACAGCTTAAGTGACTGCTTCTCACTCTGATTCTAGTGGGGAAAAAGAGCACAAGGACAAAACATTAAGAAATCATTCTTCCTCTTAAAGAACATGCATATTGTCCAAAAGTAATAATTAGAATAGAACATGGAGCAACTAAATGGTTCAAAACTGCTTGAACCTTTGGGACTGCACAGTGCCTAAATTGTACTTATCTCCTTATTTATTTTACCTACAGTATATGCAGAATTGGTCATGACAAATGCTGGATTAGAAGAACTAGAAATTAATTTAATTTGGAAGAAACTTCAGTAACCTCAGAAATGTGAACAATCATGTCAATGACTAAAGGCAAAGAGGAATTTCTTGGTCAAGAGAAAAGAAAAGAATGAGAAACATGTCCTGGTCCTTAATATTCGAGAAAATCTAAGGTTAAGTTAATAGGCAAATCCAAGGCAAATCCAACAACATGTAGAAAGATGTTGAAGAAATAAGAAACTATTTTTTTAAGCTCAAAATTCATACTCATGTTGAGTAGAACCATTGTCTGCTACTTGGGGAAAAAAACTGCAAGAATGTACACAAAGCATTTTAAAGATGTAGTATAAAGATATTACACAATGTTATACATTGTGAAGGCCATGGTTTTCTTAGTTAGCTGTGAAAGCTGGACCAACGGAATCTTAGAATGAAGAATCTGAACTATGGTGCTAGAGAAAATCGTTGACACTAGAAGAACAAATAATTCAATGATAATATATAAAACTAGACTCTTCACCAACACTGAACAGTGGAACCTTAGCTTAAAAAAATTGGCCATATAATGTGAAATCAAGACTCATTGGAGAAGATCCTGATTCTCTGAAAAACTGAAGGATGTTGAAAAAGTGCTATTAAAAGATAATGTAGCTGGATATTTATCATTGATGAAACAAGCTTTGGCTTGTAAGTACTCTAACAAACTATTACTGATAAATAGTCATGGCAAAAATGTTCATCAGGTCATGAAGAAGTAGGGACAACTGAAAAACAAAACAAACTTTGATTTTTGGCTTTTTGGCTTTAGTGGCTCTATTTTAGAAACTGCTACATTTTTAATTAATATAAATTTTCCATATTATATGCAGAATTTCTCACTGAATTAAGGTTTCTTGGTAGTCAAATTGAACTTGTGATCCTAAATGTTATTGTATCAGAGGATTGTCTGCTTCTTGCCCTACAAAATTGAGTACATTTTTGTGAGTTGGTTCTTTCAACATTTTTTCAAGCATAATGCCTCAAATGTCTTTCTACTGTAAAGAAATTAGCAGTTTGTTTTTTCTTTTTGCAACATGTTCCAGCTCTATTTTTAAACAAGGTAATTATACCATATACCAAGTCCTCAAAATGTGTCTGCACACTAGAAGCATATAAATATAATAATGATACTTGCTCTGTCATGTTCAATGTCTTTCCTAATTCACTCTTGCTCCATGCACATGGATGACCAGGTAGACATTACTTTAATTCAGAATTTACCAAGTTGCAGTTGTTCAGATGTTGTATACTTCCTTTCCTATCAACACCAGCCAGCATGCCCAGTACAAAAAATTACAGGAGATGAAATCAAAGCCATCTGGAGAATCTCTGGTTAACTAGTAATAATTGAACACTTAACATTTATATTAACAGTATATTCTAAGCTATAGAAGTAGGGTAAATTTTCTTCAGGAACCCAGCATGCAGGGAGGAAAAATGCAAATATTAATTTTACATTGAAAGACAGGTGGAATTCCCACTGTGGCCAAGGGTTTTATTTTTTTGCTACTGTAATCCCTAATATTTACGGGACCGCCTACTATCACAAATAGCCTTCCACTGGCTGGTACGCTCTCATAGAGAGGGGCTCCTCCGGGTGCCATCAGCCAAACAATGTCGACTGGTGACCCCTAGGGGGAGAGCCTTCTCTGTGGGGGCATCTACTATCTGGAACGAGCTATCCCCGGAGATACAGAGGATCCCGGATCTGCGCACCTTCTGCCGCGCTCTTAAGACTTTTTATTCCACCAGGGGGGCCTGGCCTAATCTTTTCCCTCTTTTTAATTACGCAAATTTTAATTGGTTTTTTAAATGATTGGAGTTTTAATATGTTTGGGCCAAATTTGTTTAATTCGATTTTACTTTGTTTTTAAATTTTGTATTTATGTATTTTTACTGTTTGGCTGTTCACCGCTCTGAGTCCTTCGGGAGTAAGGCGGTATATAAATTAAATAAATAAATAATAATAATAATAATAATAATAATAATAATAATAATAATAATATAAATCTTGACATTTAGCAGAGTTCACTGAGCTTCAATCTGTGTCTTCTGTGCCTTCTTTACCAGGACAGTCTCTGCTGTCCTGGCAAAAATCTACTCCCTTAAATATTTTTTAAAAACAACCCCTCCACAACTGCATGCTAATGATGTAAACAGATGTTTCCATTGTTCAATATAACTGCAACTTAAGTTATTACACATAGGAAGGCTGGCTAAAATTGATTCCAATTTTATTTCATAAAAGTATAAATATAAAGTAACCTCTTACTCTATTGTCCCAAAGGTGATTTTTCTGTTCTTTTCTTTTTCCATATTTTTTTTATTTTATAAACAAACAAACATACAATACATAATCAATTCTTCAGTGTATCATCTAGGTACATCTTTTGTGACTTCTTTTTCTTCTTACTCCTCCAATCTTCTTAGTATTTTCCATTCATTTGTTATAACATTCTCCCCACATTATTCCAAAGGTACTTTTTCAAGAGGCAACTGGACTTTCTGGTTTTTCTTTGAAGATGTTTTGCTTCTCATCCAAGAAGTTTCTTCAGGTCACCATCAAGTCAAAGCTAAAGCTGAAGTTTCTTGGATGAGAAGTGAAATGTCTTCAAAGAAAAACCAGAAAGTCCAGTTGTCTCTTGAAAAAGCACCTTTGGGACAACCATGACTTGGATGACTTGAGACTCTCCATAGACTCTTACTCTATTGTAAAAGCATTGTTTATATTTTTCTATAAACAATTAATTTTATTCTAATCCTCAAAACCGCATCATAATGTTATTTTTTATGTTTTTTTCTGTTTTTATTTTTTTTAAAAAAAAAAACAATTTCCAATCATCATCATTAAACTTAGACAATGTCCTGACTTTAATTAAAGCAGTCAATCTGCTTTAATTAATCTGGCCATCTGAGTAAGATTCATCATTTCCGCTCTCCATTCCTTCAATGTAGGTAAACTTGAATTTTTCTACCTTTGGGCATATAATAGTTTCTTGCAGTTGTTAGGGTTAGAGTGAGGAACCAGCTAGAAAAAGTGTTGAAAAAATGTAAGCAAACTGAATTACATTATTTTAAAGTACAGTGTTGTGCTGCATGTATGTGCATTCCAATGCTTTAATTGTGTATGTGTACCAGTACACATCTATGTTCATATATAAACTATATAATGGTAGTAATACTGCTAACAGAAAGGAAAGTTATTGCTGTCCCAGAAAAAGAAGTCAGGAGGACACAGCAGCCGGGGAATCATCTAATGGAAGAATGTGATAGTCTGCAATCTGGTCTTAATATATTGCTGGTTGTTGCCAGAATGATTTAGCCTGGACAAGATTTTCTTAAGCTAGTTTAGGGTCAAATTGGCATGAGCACAGGGTAAGAGCAGCTTAAGAATTCAGTGGGGATATGCCTTTAGTTTATTGCTTCTGTAAAAGCAAGCTGTGAGTGAGCGAGATTAGCAAGGGCAAGACTACAGGTGCTTGCTTGGAAGTAAGCCCCTTTGAAGTCAATAAGACTTATTTCTGAATTGACATAGATAAAGTTATGCTGTAAATTGATGCTCTGCTGGCAATATATGTAGGAAAGACTCAAAAGTATATGTAGTTCAGGAATCTGTACTTTAGTCTCTAAATTTCTCTTCTATCCAGTTTGATAATAATGAGTATTCGTCTTCTGCTGGCACAGAATTTAATCTTTTTGCTTAAGCAATTTGCCCCTTTCCTTGCTATTAGCCTTATCAGCTCAGTACACTTGGTAATGATTAAGAGTCAGCAGTGTCTTAATATTTGATTGGCAATTTTTTCCCCCCAGAGAAACAGTGACTGCTTCATCTAGAGGTCTAATATGCTTTTCCTTTTCTCTTAATTTTAAATTATTTGCTACCTATTAATGGTGAGCACTAGGTGTCTCATTGCAAAAATACTAATAATATATTGCCTTTTTTATTAACTCATTTACCTTTATCATTTCCATCAAGCCTTTTTATCTGAATTTGCCTCAGTAATGGTACTTTCATCTGGCCTTCAAGGCCATTTCCTATACCTTCTACACTCTAATAGATGGCAACCTATAGGAGCACCTATAGTGGAGCACCTTAGTTTTCTAATATTTGAGTAAAATTATAGGAATCTCACATTTTTATTCTGATTTCATTTTTTAAATAAACCACATTTTCACATACCAACGTGGTGCATTCTACCACTGAGCCACCACAGCTCTTGGGGTAAGTTTTGTTTACAAAAAATGAATTACAGTTAAATGCCATTAATTTGATTCTTAATCAGATCAACACTTCTGAGGGTGTTGAAAGATATAGCACAATAATTGCACCCACAGCAAAAACTTGGCAGACCCATATAAAGGCCAGACTTGTTATTTAAAAATGACAATTCCTAGAACATGCAAAGCTTCACCTAATGCTGTTCTTTTAATAAAATTTCTTGTCATGACTCATGACTGGACAATGAATAGTATTTTAAAGGGATCTAATATTGTTAAATTATGCAGTACTGGCTACTACCGCTTCAATAATAATGATTTCAGCTTCGAAAATATTACTGAACATTAAAACTTTATAAGAACTGACTATGCTGTATTCATGGAATAAGAAGACAATTTCTCTGTCTCACAAATCAATCACCAATGAAAGAACTGGGTGGAGGAAAGAAATAAAAGATTTTCACAGTGAGAAGTAATAAGCAGTGGAATTCCTATGGGACTAATGCCATTTTGCTTTTCAACAAATCATTTCAGAGGAAGAAATTGTATTTTTCAGCAAGTGTAAATTTTAGTAGAATTTTAGTAGAATTTTAGTAGAATTTTAGTAGAATTTTAGTAAAATTTTAGTAGAATTGAGAAGTTCCAAACAATTTCTCTAAAATGGAGGGGAAGTGACTCATGTGAAATTCGATAAATCATAACATTAATTTGGATACTGACTGTTTTTGGCCTGTTCATATGGTGGTTAAAAAGAGCCAGTTTAGGCTAATGGTTCTTTCACCCTAACTTTCCTGTCTTTGAATACTGACCATCCTATTCTGAATGGGGAGAACTGATATTAAGCATGGGCTAGGTAAGCTAAATTGGCTATTAGCAGAAGCACTGATGTAATAGGATTCCTCGTCATAGTTGCCATTAGACATTCTCTCAGAGTAGAACAAGGTAGAGTTATAGTTGCTAGGATAGACTTTGCAATTTGTGAATGTGAAATTCTCCTTAAAGAAAAGAATTTGTTAGCCCAACAAGCAATGCTTGTCAGCTATTACAGTTCAGTTACTCTAGCTCCGGTTTTAAAATCTTCACAGTAATTTGTATTCTAATGCTTTATGTCTACCAATTAATCTTCTTTACATTCTAAGTGGTCCACGGGGCCATAAGGATTTGTCAGATTAAACATGAGTTGGCACATTTTATCTACCATAAAATTAAAAAAATATGTCCAGATGATTAATAATAATAATAATAATAATAATAATAATAATAATAATAATAATAATAATTTCTTTCATATACTTATGTTTGTACTTAGCTTTTGCTGTATGGTTTGTCAGGCTTTCAATGGTATGCCTTAGAGTACAAAATCACAATTCGTTTTTCAAGCTTCCAGTACCTCCAGCCATCAATTATTGCTATTACTGCATGCAAATCCTTCACTCTGTGGAACATATAACAATCTGATAAACCTCTTAGAAATCATATTGTAACCCTTTCATAAGAACTACAATTGGTACATAATTATCTGGTCTTCCAGCAACATGACAGCAATGCTTGATTTCACTTACCTGTCCAATACTGCTGCTTCATAAATGTATTGGTAAAAGTAATGGTCCAGTCATGTCCTACGCTAGGGAGTGGCACTCAATTCCATTTTTTACCTCAGGGAGCCAGGGTTGTTTGAAGAAATTTCCATTGTCATAGGGCCAGCATGACTCTATGCCGAGGTGCACGAAACACTGTTACCTTACCACTGAAGAACTACTTCTTTATGTACTCATATTTGCATGCTTTCCAACTGCTAGGTTGGCAGGATTCACAAATGGATGAATTCCTATTAAGATATTAGAAAAAAATATTTTGTGCAATACTAATACAGAAAATTTTGTCCACATAGCTTTGGCTGTTAGAGAAATGGCCAAATTGCCAAACACTTTTTTCAAGTGCAAGGACAACAACAAGAAAAAAAGACAAATAACTAATAAAATATTATGTATTTACAAAAAAGGAATTTGCTTGTCACTAGAAACAACATCTCTCAAATGGAGTACAATGAAACATGCCAATAAAGTTCAAATGTTAAAGTGTACAAAATTGTAAATTATAAAATGATACAAAGACCAAAATGATACAAAAACCAAAACATTCTAAAGGACGCAGAAATACAAAGCTTATTTCAATACCTACCTAGATTCATTATAAAACATAACCGGACAGGAAGGGAAATATAATTGAAGCAACTGCCTCAATCCAATCGTATAGCAAATTGATCCATAGCAAATTGATCCAAGATCTTGTGTTTTACTAAATCCTTCCAAGATCAAATAAATAATAAAATCAAATAAATGGCTGTGAATATTCAGTAGGGGGCAGCTCTTGACCGACTTTGTCTGGGTTCAGAATATAACAGGTTCAGTTCTTGTTAGTATTTAGAAGAGAGTCTACCAGGAAACCAAAACCATAGGCTAAAACATCCTTGAAGAAGATAATGACAAATGTTTGTGCTACTGTTAAAAAAAAGCATGCATGTCTCCATATTGACCAAAACTTGAGCTCAACTTTCAACTTTAATACATTCAAAATCAACAACTGTAGCCCAGCATTCCTCTGTGGAGGAGATGGGTGGTTCTTAAATATGATAAATAAATAAATAAAAATGAAAATCTAACAAAACACAAGAACATGCATCATAGGGAATAGGGAGAAAATCTCAAGATAATAGGTTTTGAGAATATATCAAGAATTCAACCCTCTAAAAAATATTGGTTGCTTCACACATTATGCTAGTCAAAAACAGCAATAGCAGGAAGAATCATGTTTTCAAACTCATTTTCTTTGTGATTTAGCATAAACACAGTATTAACTAGAGGCACAGAATCAGTGAGAAGCTGCTAAGGTGTCTTAAAGATTATTCCAAGCAATACCTCCATTGCTTTAGATCTCTTGTTTCATAGTTCTGTTTCAGAATTGAAGAAAGTTGTTTAGCATCTTACCTTGAATGTAAAGGTATTCTAAATATCTTTTAAACTTGTTTTCAAGTGCTGCTCAAATAATATTGTGATAGTAAAAAAGCAGAAAATATAATTGCGGGTCCTTCTTCATTGAAAGTTATGTATCAAAAAAAGGAAGAACAATTTTGGAAGTTGCATTATATGGAATTTCATATACAGTAGCATACTAATACGTAGTATTAAAAGCAAAGTACTATCTGTGTTCACGTAAAGGTAAATCTTTTCCTAATCCCCTTGTTTTACTTTTGATCCTACTAGCAGGTGCCAAGTCAGTTGGAAGGTAGATGTCACCTTTAGAAAGATGCCTATTATCTCTTCTATAAGATGCTGCTAATATGTAGACGTATATCATTGCAGCATGTTAATCATGGAAAGAAAAAGAAAAACAAAACATTGTTCTGTCTGATGATGCTGATTCAATATTCTTGACATCTGAACACAGGGTTTCTTCCCTGACTAATGTACTAAGTCTTTGCAGATTTGGTTCAGGGACATGCTATACCTCCGACATGCTTCAGGAGCGTTTAGTGCTTAAAACAATCCATAGCTTAAGTCTACTTTAATTATGTTTTAAATTCCTCCTGGTCAATAAGACATTTTATAAAGTTCATATGAGCAAGGCAGGAATAACTTGAAAGCTGTTTTGTCAGTTTGCCATTGGCCATGAATCCCCTTTCCTCCCCCTCTTGCACTAGATTAATCTGAAGAAGCAAAAAGCAGAGAAGCGGCAGATGAAAAGAAAAGAACTAAGCCAAGGCAAATTTCAGGAAGACAGAAGAGTTGCTTGGCTAATAATATAAAATTATTCTAGGATTTCTACACAAGGATAATACATTTCTAGATCCACCCCAAATTTAAAATATGGAAATCTTTTTCATGCGACACACTTGCTTTATTTGGAATGTCCATATGAACCTGAAAAATGCTGGTAGGATACAGGACAAATTCCATTGTTTAACTATTGTATATTACCCCCCAATGAATCAAGCTCAATTCTTGGTAACTCTATGGACAGAAATAGAGTTTTCTTCACAGCAATCCAGAATTCCCCTGCCTTCATCTTGGATGTTTGTTCAGTTTTCCAGTCTAATTTATACTTCAAGGATGTTCTGCTCTCACTGAAGTACTAACCATGTCTGTCCCAACTTATTTTTTTCAAGATTAGTCAAAAACAGCTACATATTGCAATGTATATAGATTTCACGCCTTAGAATTGTAAATTATAGCCTGATTCTGTCCAGAGTTTGTCCAACCTAAAAGGCACTGAAATTAACTCGGTATACCTAATAAGGCTGCAATCCTATGTATTATTATTTTGGAGTAAAGACCACTGAGTTCAAAAAGGCTTACTTCAGAGGAAACATTCATAGATTGTTATTATATTCTTACCCTGTTTCCCCCAAAATAAGACATCCCCTGATAATAAGCCCAATTGGGCTTTTGAGCACATGGCAATAAGGCCAAGCACTTATTTCAGGGTTCAAAAAAATATAAGGCAGAGCTTTATTTTCGGGGAAACATGGTACTATCCCAAGCTTTCAGTTGCTTTTACTCAGACAAATGTTCTTTCATTTCTCCATCAATTTCAATAAGAAAAGTAATACAGTAAACTTGTCTCTTGTGACAGTGGATGGAAATGTTATTCACAGATGATCTCAGATTTAGCTGGAAATTAACCAAAATCCTTTCACAAAATGGGACAGAGCAGCTGAATATTTTTTTTACAAACTCAAGGACTCAGGGGAAAAAATGCTTCTCTCTTCGCTAACATAACACCCTTTGTTCCCAAAGAAATCATTCTTGTTTATGTGTATATATACTATCCCTATATTGATATGGAAATGTATATTGGATATATATGATAGATAGATAGATAGATAGATAGATAGATAGATAGATAGATAGATGATAGATAGATATATAGATAGAGTACAAAAGCAAGACACATACATAAAAAACCAAAAGTCAGGGCTGCATAGGCCAAAGCCTATGATAAGGCTGGGAGTTTTTATTTTATTTTATTTTTTATTTTATTTTCAATTTATATACCGCCCTTCTCCCTGAGGACTCAGGGCGGTGCACAGCCAAAATTAAAAACATGAAATACAAATATTAAAAACAATTAAAATCTATATAAATTTGGCCCAAAAATTTAAACCAATTAAACATTTAAAAAATTTAAAAAATTTCTTCCTATGCCATCCCGGCTTGCTGGAAAAAGTGGGTTTTAAGGGCACGGCGGAAGGCACTGAGGTCTTGGATTCTCCTTATCTCTGGGGGCAGCTGATTCCAGAGGGTAGGTGCCCCCACAGAGAAGGCTCTCCCCCTGGGGGTCACCAGCCTACATTGTTTGGCTGATGGCACCCTGAGGAGGCCCTCTCTGTGGGAGCGCACAGGTCGGTGGGAGGTCGTCGGTAGCAGCAGGCGGTCTCGAAGATAGCTAGGCCCTATGCCATGGAGCGCTTTAAAGGTGATAACCAACACCTTGAAGCGCACCCGGAAGACCACCGGGAGCCAGTGCAGCTTGCGCAGGAGCGGTGTTACATGGGAGCGCCATGCTGTTCCCATCACTACCCGCGCTGCTGCATTCTGGACCAGCTGGAGCCTCTGGGTGCCCCTCAAGGGGAGCCCCATGTAGAGAGCATTGCAGTAGTCAAGGCGAGAGGTGACGAGGGCGTGAGTGACTGTGCACAGGGAATCCCGATCAAGAAAGGGCCGCAACTGGCGAATCAGGCGAACCTGATAAAAGGTCCCCCTGGTTACAGCCGTCAGATGTTCCTCCAAGGACAACTGCATATCCAGGAGGACTCCCAGATTGTGAGCCCTTTCTGTGGGGGCCAAGGACTTGCCCCCAATAATCAGTGATGGAGTCAACTGACTATATCGGGATGCCGGGAGCCACAGCCACTCAGTCTTGGAAGGGTTGAGCTTGAGCCTTTTCCTCCCCATCTAGATCCGCACAGCCTCCAGGCACTGAGACATTACTTCAAGGGCATCGTTGGGGTGGCCTAGGGTGGAGATGTACAGCTGGGTGTCATCAGCGTACTGATGGTATCTCACCCCGAAGCCACGGATGATCTCGCCCAGCGGCTTCACATAAATGTTGAACAGAAGGGGCGAGAGGACCGATCCCTGCAGCACTCCACAGACAAGAGGCCTCGAGGTCGACCTCTGCCCCCCTGCCAACACAAACTGCGACCGGTCAGAGAGAAAGGAGGAGAACCACCGCAATATGGTGCCTCCCACCCCCAATTCTTCCAGCCGGTGCAGCAGGATACCATGGTCGATGGTATCAAAAGCTGCTGAGAGATCTAACAGGACCAGAATAGAGGAGCAACCCCTGTCCCGAGCCCTCCAGAGTTCATCAACCAACGCGACCAATGCCGTTTCCATGCTGTGCCCAGACCTGAAACCCGACTGGAATGGATCTAGATAAGATGTTTCCTCCAGGAATTGTGGAAACTGTCGCGCGACCACACTCTCAACAACCTTCGCCATAAAGCGAAGGTTGGAGACAGGACGATAGTTGGCCAATATTGCCGGATCCAGGGACGGCTTCTTGAGGAGAGGCCTCACCACCACCTCTTTCAAGGCAGCAGGGAAGTAACCCTCACTCAACGAAGCGTTGATAACACCCTGGAGCCAGCCTCGTGTAACCTCCTGGGAAGCCAGTACCAACCAGGAGGGACACGGGTCCAGTAAACATGTGGCCGTACTAAGTCTCCCCAAAATCCTGTCCACATCATCGGGAGTCACAGCATCAAACTCCTCTCAGATAACATTCTCAAGACTATTCCTCGTCACCCTGCCCTGATCTACCCAGTCAGAGTCCAAATCCCCCCGGATCTGAGCGATTTTGTCATACAGGTATTGTCCGAAATCCTCCGCCCTGCCTTCCAGGGGATCGTCCCGCACTCCCGGATGGAGCAGGGAGTGGGTCACCCTAAACAGGGCGGCCGGACGATTCCCTGATGACGCAATAGAGGTGGAAAAGTAATTAAACTTTGCCGTCTTTATCGCCACTAGGTAGGCCTTAATATGCGACCTTATCAGTGTTCGATCAGATTCAGCGAGACTGGCCCTCCAACCGCTCTCCAGGCGTCTTTTCTGGTGCTTCATTTTCCTCAGCTCCTCAGTAAACCAAGGAGCTGCGCAGGATCGGGTCAGAGGCCGCAAAGGCACGACTCGGTCCAAGGCCCCACCAGCTGCCCGATCCCAGGCGGCTACCAGGTCCTCAGCCGAGTCATGTGCTAGATCCTCAGGAAATGGCCCAAGCTCCATCTGGAACCTATCAGGATCTATCAGGTGCCTGGGGCGGACCCATCTTATTGGCTCCGCCTCCCTGCGGCGGGGTGTAGCAGTTCGAGTTGGGTATGTGTGTTTGTGTGTGATCTTTCTATTACTGTGCTTGTTTTTAACTTGGGTTGCCTTTTTCTGCTTATGTTTTACCAGTTTTAGCTATGTACTTAATTTTTAAAGTTACCCAGAGTCTACTGGCATAGACATCCATAACAAATCTCATGAAACAGATCAATAAAAATAATACATTTGAATATAATTTAATGTAATTTATATACATTAAAGTGTCTGTGGGGTTTCACTTCAGCAACAATAATAACAACTATATGTAGACATAAGAGGGAAAGGAAATATTTCCCTTCCTCCCATCTATAATTTTGTTATGACAATGCTAGTAATTGGATTGTGAACAAGGACTCAGAATGAGATACAATGAGAGGGGTCCCTCAGGCAGAAGGTGCTAAAAGGGAAGTTATTATAAGTGCTATATGACTTGTTTTGGCTTTCTAAAGTAGACACAAGCAGAAAATTCTATTGCTTTTCAGGTATTATAAGTGCAGTCAGTTTTATAAACAGAATGGGAAAAGCATACTTGTAACACTGTGGAAAACTCACTGTTCAGTGTGACATATCACAACCATCTATTTTTCCTTACATAAAATAGTAAGTCTGTGAATGGAGATTGGCAGAAAAATCTCATGGTAATTAGAGACTGAGAAGAATCATACATCAAATTGTACCAAACTTTCACTTGCTCATCAGTGGTGTGGGTATACTATTTGGATTGCAAGCAGTCACCTGTACAAGAAGGTCCTTATTTTTTTTATTTCTGGCCTGAAGAAAAAGAAAGCCAAGAACACTGTCAACATCATTAATTCTTTGTTAAGCTTTCATGTCAAGGCAAATGTAGCAACAATAACAGTTCATTTAAACTCCATATTTGGATACGTTCAGTCAGCCATCTCCTTTTGACAAGTAATGCTGTACATGATTTTGATGGTCACTTTATCCTATGATGTTGATCTTTTGGGCACACAACAATGTAAAACAAACATTTCAAGAGTCTTTGATGGAGAGGGCGGCAACTACAAATTGGCAGTGACAGCTTCTAAAGGAACAGAGAAATCTTGCAGAAATATTTCCCCTAAGAAAAACTCCTGAGAATAAGCCACCAAATATGCAACTCTTGGCAGCTGGAAAGAATTTCATAAAAAATGAAGTTTTTTCTTCTTATTCTTATCACTTTGGGAAGTTAGAACAGAACAGAACAGAACAGAACAGAACAGAATAGAATTTTTTATTGGCCAAGTGTGATTGGACACAAAGAATTTGTCTTGGTGCATAGGCTCTCAGTGTACATAAAATAAAAGATACGTTCATCACGAATCATAAGGTATAACACTTAATGATATTCATAGGGTACAAATAAGCAATCAGGAAACAATCAATATCGATATAAATCATAAGGATACAAGCAACAAAGTTACAGTCATACAGTCATAGGTGGAAGGAGATGGCTGATGGGAACGATGAGAAGATTAATAGTAATGCTGATTTAGTAAATAGTTTGACAGTGTTGAGGGAATTATTTGTTTAGCAGAGTGATGGCATTTGGGAAAAATCTGTTCTTGTGTCTACTTGTTCTGGTGTGCAGTGCTCTACCCTATCCTATGTTGAGGGTAGGAGTTGAAACAGTTTATGTCCAGGATGTGAGGGGTCTGTAAATATTTTCACAGCCCTCTTTTTGACTCGTGCAGTATACAGGTCCTCAATGGAAGGCAGGTTGGTAGCAATTGTTTTTTCTGCAGTTCTAATTATTCTCTGAAGTCTGTGTCTGTCTTGTTGGGTTGCAGAATCAAACCAGACAGTTATAGAGGTGCAGATGACAGACTCAATAATTCCTCTGTAGAACTGTTTCATCAGGAACAGTAAATCATTATTTAAATCATTATTTGGATATTTGCTAGCACAGTAGGCTGTGCAAGTCCCAAAGGTACTTTTTCAAGAGGCTACTGGACTTTCTGGTTTTTCTTTGAAGAAGTTTTGCTTCTCATTCAAGAAGCTTCTTCATCTATGACTGGATGGTGGGGAATGGAAGGATTTATACTCCTTGCAGACAGCTGGTCATTTGCATTCTTTTAGAGAGTTGTTGAGGCCATCTGGATGTTTATCTGTGTCATCGGGATCATCTGAATTGTGCAACTGTGTGCAGAGCCTTCTTGGAATTATTGAAAGGACTGTGTTGTAGACTAGAGATAGATGAGGTCATATCCCTCCCCTTCTGTTGAGAGAGGGCTGTTCAATTTTGACATAGATGGCCTCTGAGGTGACAGAACCAATCTCAGCCAGACTAGATATGACAGCATCTATCTCCAGTTTACAACACAATCCTTTCAACAGTCCCAAAAAGTTTCCAGGACAAGCAAAACATCTTCGAAGCAAAAACAAAAAAATCCAGTTGCCTCCTGAAAAAGCACCTTTGGAACAACCATGATCTAACCACTGCACCACCATAGATAACAATGCTTTTTATATTAGTTTTTGCAATTATGTATCAAATTATGTAAAAGTATACATGGCCAATGTTTGAAAAGTCACAAGTGACAATTTGGACTCCAGAATTGTAAGACAACTGCAAGAATTCTCTCTTGATTTACTGACATCAGAAAGGATGATGTTGGACATTTTTTCTGTGGCTGCCCCAGCTCTCTGGAACCAGTTATCCCCTGAGGTCCGGACCATCCCCAGCCTATTGGCCTTCCGAAAAGCAGTAAAGACCTGGCTTTTCTGGCAGGCCTGGGGCCGTTGATCTTGCTCTTGTGATCTGGTGAGATCTGGCCATGAATGGCGTGAATGAGTTTTTAATGTTTTTAATTTTTAAATGTTTTTATAATGATTTTTTTAAATGTATTGTGAGCCGCCCTGAGTCTTCGGAGAGGAGTGGCATATAAATTGAATTAATTAAATTAAATTAAATTAATTATTATTATTATTTTTGTGGGATAAACCATTTGTAACAGTGACTGTTAGGATGGGAATGAACTTCTAGAAGACCATCTGCTTTTATTTCTCTCTTAAAACTCTCCAAACATTTCCCCTAAATGGTTCAATATTAGGTAATTAATTTAAGACAATTTCGCCATAAATTTTAAACAATGCAATCTTGGAATCCTGAGAGATTTCAGATTGGTTTCTGAGGACCAAGTGGATCTATGTGCGGTGTGTTGCCCACCCCAGATAAAACTTTTGCTTTGGAAAAAAGAATACAAAAGCTACTTTAGTGGTATAGCAACAAATAGACACAAAATGTGCCTACATCAATTGAACAAACAAGTACAACAAGAATTATCCTGTAAGAGACAATTGTGCTTAAAATTATTATCTGATTTGGACTGCATTGATAGTCATTTACATTTGCTTCATCTGTAAACTTTGGAAGGCCTTTTGTATTGAAAGAAAGAATCTAAATGTATCATAGTAAAAGAAATAATATGTGTGTTTCCCATGATTTGTTGGGTACAGTGCAGATAAGTTCCTTCTCTTCATGTTTTGGTTACAGACAATGTGCAATGTTCCAACTTCATATTAAGACTTCCACCAACAGATATCTAAAAGATATCTTTATAGCAATGTTAAAAACAGGTCACGAAAAAATCTTACTTAGAACTGAGATGCTTCCTGACAAAGGAAATTTTCTTGAGCTTTTTTAATTTATTTTTACTTTAGTGAGCGTTGATAAAGTCCAAAATAATTAAAGAACAAAGGATTATCTACTTTGACTGGTCCTACAGCCAAGCATCTTTATGTCCCTAGTTGCAAAACTGTTACAAAGTTGCTCCTAAAAATACAGTTTTACAATTTAGGACTTAAGCTAATTATAATATATTGAATAATATATTCAGTTTTATTAACAACTCTAAATTTGCTGAGAATTTTCATATGCAGATTTTCTTTGTCACTCTCTGACAATTCAGTCACCACCAATGGTGTTTCTATATAATTGGCTGTTCCATTTCATAAGCATCTCAAAATGTTACAGGTTTTGTGCAAATAACTTTGGCTAGTTTCAACAACTAGTTTATGAATTGTATTTATCCTCAGGATTTGTGATTAAATGTATCTGGTTTTTTTCTATATTTGGGAGAATTCCTATGCATTACTGCACTGTAGTACTGACAGTGATTCCATTGACATTGCAAATGTAAGCTATACTCCATATCTAGTAGCAATGATCATTTAGGCTTTGCCTAATCAGGACAGTACATGATGACAGGATTCATGGCACTAGAAGACATAAATCTGTTGCTACTTGATAAAGTGGCATTCTCTATCTTGAAATAACACAGTCTTAATTACAGCCTTCCAATTTTGATATCATTTGATATCATCTCATCTCATATGTATAGTATATGGAATTGCAGTTTTCTTTGGAAGACCTTCCATTTGCCATAGATATGTCTAATTTCTCCTTGAAGGTATTTGTCTACTGCTCATTTCCACATCTTGTGGCAATTAAATCCACTATGCAAATGCCTAAGGAATTCTTCCCTTTTCCTTAACTCATTATAAATTCAATAAAAAAATATGGATCATAGAAACCTACTTAAGTTAGATATTTTCCCAAATTACTCCACATAATCTATAATATTTTGTTGCTATGACTTGCCAAAGTTCCAAAAAAGGAGTGTTACCTACTTCTGTGTCAAGATGAGAGGGACAATGGGAAAACTTTTGCACATAAAATTTATGCAAGGAAGACAAAATATGTCATAATCCAATTTGAGCTTCACTAGAAAGTACATTTCCTTAAGACTATATGGACACAAGACTACTAAATATGGTGGCTACATTAGCCTAAGATTTTGTTTTCCTGAAGGGCAAACATGAGTCCTAACTGGTGAATGGTGAAATCCATTTTTTTTTACTACTGGTTCTGTGGCCGTGGCTTGGTGGGCATGGTGTGGCTTGGTGGGCGAGGCTTGGTAGGCATGGCAGGGGAAGGATACAGTGAAATCTCCATTTCCATCCCACTCTAGGGGAAGGATACTGCAAAATCTCCATTCCCACCCCACTCTAGGGGAAGGATACTGCAAAATCTCCATTCTCTCTCCACTCCTGGGGGAAGAATATTGCAAAATCTCCATTCCCACCCCACTATGGGGCCAGCCAGAGGTGGTATTTGCCAGTTCTCTGAACTACTCAAAATTTTCATTACCAGTTCTCCAAACTGCTCAAAATTTCCACTACCGGTTCTCCAGAACTTCTCAGAACCTGCTGGATTTCAACCCTGGTCCTAACCTACCTAGAAAAATCCTGCAGTTAGGTTCATAAAGCATGCTAAATCTTAAAATGGAGTTAAGAAACCCAATGGCTGTTTTCAGATTACAATGCTAGATCTAAAAGAATTATATTATGGTTTAATGCACTGGTCTGACTCACAGAACATGCTAAGTTAATGGCTGGGTTCCCGTAACATAAGCAAAGACAAACTGCTTGGTCCAATTTTATCTTAGTACAGCTCATTGTGTGAATTCACGCTATCTGTAAATTGGGAAGGGGTCCAAAAATTTTTATTCCAAAATTTTTTCCTGATCTGTATTTGATGCAAAACTGGAAAAAGCAGCAGTTATCATCACAGCACTGTACATTCCTGTACATTAAGACACAAATAAGTATTCTATATTCTTAGATTGAAAACAAAACCAAATTTTGAAGTACATGAGTAATGAGTTCAGCAGCATTGTGATCCTTATAGAAATGGGATTTGAGATTCTTCAGATGCAAAGAAAGAGAAAAGCAACTATTGCTAAAAAGGCTTTTGATATATAATTACTATACTTTTGTATTTCCTTTCTTCCCTAACCACCTTTCTCTTCCAATTTGATGGTTAATCCCAGGGACTCCTAATGGTAATAAATAATGTGTTTTGATAGTCCTTGATATTATATGTCATAATATTCTAAACACAAATATACAAATGCCTGGAAATTAATGCTTCTTTTTTAAAAATGGTCTCTATGCTATTCATACTTGATTTGAAAGAAATTACATTGTTTTCCTCCCAAAAAACCACAACAACATTTCAATGAAATTTCATGGATGGATTGTGTGGTGGTTATCTTAGTTATACAACTATTCAAATGTATGAGAAAGAAGTGAAGTTCTATTTTTTTTTAAAAAAATCAACTTTAATTGCATACTAAAGTAGTCTTCCATGTTTTTATGAGCTTTTTTTTTCTTGTAAAGCTTTGCTTTAAGTCCAGCCTACAAGTTTTCCAAATATCTTCATAGCTACAAATTGTAGCTGCTGCCATGAAGGATCACAAGGTGAAGCAACAGTGCTTGGGATCTCATGCGTGGTAGAGTTGTAGTGTTTATTTTTCAGTTGATTTTGCACTCTGGGTAAACATGTTGTAAGATGTTGCTGCAAAGCAAGTGGAAATGAAAACTGCTGGATGCACTTTGCCATAATGAATTCTTAAAACTACTGGAATATTAAAGAACTTTGTTGGGTTGTTTCTAAAATAAGAGGGTGGAAAGATGAGAGTTCAGAGGGTAAAGGAATGTTATTTTCCTGTTGTGGCAGGGGTATCATCTTAATTATATTTTAGTACACTAACTTTGCATTTCATGTGCTATTTTATGAAACAGACTATTTTCTTGTCAAGCAATCTTTGATTCAAGGATGACTGCACATAAATGGCTCTCCACAGGAAACCCAGAAAATGCAGGGTACGCAAAAGACTGCCACATACAAAGAAAATACACAAAATTCACCAATTAATCTGTTTTGAAATACTGACTGCAGGATCAATAATCACCTATTCTAGCATTTTACACTAGTCTTAAGATATATAACATGAACATATTTCAAGCAGAGAAGTTCATTCATTTGGGCAGCTTGTGTCTCATTTTTCTTTCCTTTCCTTCCTTCCTTCTCTTCCTGGAATAATTAAAGAAAATGATGCAACATTATTTCAATTAGATGGTATTATTTGCAGTTGATTGAAAATCACTCATAGGCAAGAACTGTGGTTGTCTTGGTCTCCCTCCCTTGATCTCCCTTGCTGGGAGATCGAAGCATGCTAGGTCAAAGTATAGATAATTCTTCCTCCAGTTTTTCCTCTTATCAACAAATTGGAGGGATTGCTTGTATTGAGAAATAATGATTGCCTAAAAATTGCCTAATAACCATTGATGGCCAAAGAGGATTGCAATCATAGTCTCACAGGTCCTAGTATAACACATTAACTATTAGAACATTCAGGCTCTCAGTTCATTATAAAATTTATAAATATGTGGCTGTTAGTGCACATATACATTCTGACATCTTAACAGATTGAGAGGTTCAAATAAAGGACACTCAAATAAATGAAATAAATATATCAGCTCCAGCTAAATTTGATAGTACATTTAGTTCTCACAAATTTTATTTATTTATTATTTATTTATGAAATACATGTATTTACATACAGTATCCAGAAGAAACTGTTCAGCAGGATAGGAATTTGCTAAATAAATAATAAAGACTTCACATATAGATGAATACAAGAGAATAACAACCAATACAATCAGGAAATGGTATTTCTTAAGGCGCAATAGAATTAGAATAATTCTGCTTATATAAACTCTACAAATAGTGGTTTCAGGATTTTCCAGTAACTGCACATTGGTAACATAGGCTAGCATTTCATTTTTGGTGTATGCATGATTATATATTTCCGATAAGTATTATATTCCAGTGACTTATATGATGAAACATCCTGCATTTTAGAGATAAGATATCAAGATGGCTTGAAGCCCAATTCCATCTTTTGAAGCCCAATTCCATCTTTTGTGATGACAGGTACTAAATGCATAATAAAAGATGCAAGGACCACAGGGCCAACCAAATGTCAGAAATCTTGCTACTGGCACCGACAATGCAAACAGAATGATTTAGTGGCAAACACTGACACTATGACAATACCCCATGACCAATTACTTTCCTTGAATGCCAGAAAACTCAGCCCAAAGCAACTGTATAGAAATTAGGAGATGAATATGTGGATGGATGAATGGTTGGTTGGATGGATGGATGGATGGATTACCAGACAGTTAAAATGAGATTAAAATGAATCAATACCTTGAGTAGCTGCCATATTCTAAGAAACTGTTTCACCTTTGAACAATATTTTACATCAAATTGGACAATCCATGCCCTGTTGGATCATCCTTTCAGCCATATTGCCTTACCTAAACAGAGAAACAGAATGACCAAGAGTTGGCAAAAATGTAGCAGGAACAGGAACAACTTTATTATTATTTATTTTATATATATATATATATATATATATATATATATATATGATAATAATAAATTATCTGCTACAACATCCTACCTGTCAATGACTACTTCAGCTTCAACTGCAATAATACACAAGCACAAATTTAAAGTGAACCGCTCCAAACTTGATTGCAGAAAATACGACTTCAGCAACAGAGTCAATGCCTGGAATGCACTACTTGACTGTGGTTTCATCCTCAAATCCCCAAAACTTTAACCTTAGACTGTCTACTGTTGACCTCACCTCATTCCTAAGTGGTCTGTAAGGGGCATCCATAAGCGCACCTACATGACTACCGTCCCTGTCCTACTGTACCCATTTATTTGTACCCATTTCCTGTATTCATAATCATGTTTATACTTATATCTGTTATCTCATACATGCTTGAATGAATGAATGAATGGATAGATAGATAGATAGATAGATAGATAGATAGATAGATAAAAATAAACTTCTAACTTCCTGCTAAAATTTCCTGTTCAGTTTACTTGTGAGAATCTGGCAGAAAGCATCTGAAATTTTCCTTCCTTCCTTCCTTCCTTCCTTCCTTCCTTCCTTCCTTCCTTCCTTCCTCCCTCCCTCCCTCCCTCCCTCCCTCCCCCCTCCCCCCTCCCTGAATTCCCTGAATTCCTTTTTGCTTCCCTATTTACTTTGCCCGTGGGAAGCTTGCAGGGATAAAATCAGTGGACAAGCATTAGTACCACTTTATAATGCTCTGGTAAGACCACACTTGCTTGGAATATTGCATCTGGTTTGCCATGATATAAAAAGAGAAAAGCAACAAAAATGATTAGGGATTAGAGGCTAAAACATATGAAGAATGGTTGCAGGAATTAGGTATGTCTAGTTTAATGAAAAGAAGGACTAGGAGTGACAGGATAGCAGCGTTCCAATGTTTAAGGAGCTGTCACAAAGAAGAGAAGAGGTCAACCTATTTCCCAAAGCACCTAAAGGCAAAACAAGCAATGGATGGAAACTAATCAAGGAGAAAACCAACCTAGAACTAAGAAGAAATTTCCTGATAGTTAAAACAATAAATCAATGGAACGACTTGCCTCCAGATGCTGTGGGTGCTCCAACACTGGAGATATTTGAGAAGACATTGGGCAACAATTTGTCTGAAATATTATAGGCTTTCCTGCTTGAGCAGGGGGTTGGACTAGAAGATCTCCAAGGTCCCTTCCAATTTGGTTATTCTGTTAGGCCACCAGGAAGTTACAAATCCAAGGCCAGCAGGCAGGTAAGTCACTGCTGCCAGGTGAGAAAGGGAGTGAAGGCTGTGCAGGGTACAGTCAGGAATGGTATATGGGATACACAAGAGGTGCTATGTGAATTGGGAAGGGTGTGTGGGCATGTACTAGAGATGCATTGCAGGTTGAGTAGGATGCACAGCGGGTGACACAGGTAAAGAAGTGTGTGTGTGTATGTGTGACAGGGTGGGTAATAGCTGAAAGAGTGTTTTTCTTTAAAATCAGAATTTGCCCTTGTCGTACTTTTATAGGACTCCTCTTAATTTCTTTTTCACTGACAGTTCTACAAAAGCCTGCAAAATTCTGCCTATCCTGTGTTGATATATGGTTTTAAATAAAAAATAATGGCTTTTTAATTATGGTGGTGGGAGAAATCCTTGAAGATTTTTGAAAGAATCATCTGTCTGTCTGTCTGTCCACCCGCCTGCCTGCCCGCCCGCCCGCCTGTTCATCCATCCATCCATCCATCCATCCATCCATCCATCCATCCATCCATCCATCCATCTTTCTCTCTCTGTCTCTCTCTGTCTCTCTGTCTCTGTCTCTGTCTCTGTCTCTGTCTCTGTCTCTCTCTGTCTCTGTCTCTCTGTCTCTGTCTCTGTCTCTGTCTCTGTCTTTGTCTCTGTCTCTCTCTCTCTCTCTCTGTCTCTCTCTCTCTCTTTCTCTGGTACGTCTGGTAATTATATCAAGGAAGCTTTCTTGACAATGTTACAGATGTGGTTTGTCACTTCCGTATTTTTTTCTCACTTTCTTGGGAATAAATAGTCAAAATAATAATTTACACTTTCTCCAGTGACATTTTACAGACCTCAGAATGCCCTCTGAACATGCCACCAACTAAATTAGCACTAAACTGTCTGGTCATTTTGAACTGGGAAATACAAAAACATATTCCCCATTAGGCTTTATCTATTTTGTTTTTTAAAAAAACTTCCCAAAATTGCAGTAAAAACTTAAATCTTCATTCTGCTCATATGTGTGAAAAGATTCTTCCAGTTGTGCATCAGGATCCCCCTGTAATGCTGCTTTGATTCTTCCTTAGAGTTG
The DNA here is from genome assembly GCF_059756535.1 of Pantherophis guttatus. Taxonomy (NCBI): domain Eukaryota; kingdom Metazoa; phylum Chordata; class Lepidosauria; order Squamata; family Colubridae; genus Pantherophis; species Pantherophis guttatus. Next base: position 185,742,636 of record NC_142065.1, on the reverse strand, counting down.
GCCTCTGGTTTCTTCTTTCTCTTGTGAGAGTCTTCTAAGAAAAGAAAACTTGAAATATGGTTCAAATTGCTCAGGAGTGTCTTCAGTTTTAGGGTAAAAAAAAAAGTCAAGATGACAGCCACAACCATATGATGAAAGCTCTGTCCCACTTTTTATGTGTGCTATAACTACATGGTGGCAGTCACCGTCTTGATGTTTTTGATCTCCCTGCAGACTCCCACCACCCAAGATAGATTCACTCTTATTTTCACTTGATCCGACAAAGATGGTTTTCATTCTGTCTTGTTTAATGACTTGTTGGTTACTATCTGGCTAACTCAAATCTTAAAATTAAACATTACTACAGCACTTCCTGTCAGGCACAAGTAGTCAGATCCACTGGTATAGAATTCAAGCCAACTACCATTTGTCTGAAATGGCATAAGGTTTCTTGCTTAAGCAGGAGATTTGACAAGAAGACCTCCGAGATCCCTTCCAACTCTCTATTCTATTCTATTCTATTCTATTCTATTCTATTCTATTCTATTCTATTCTATTCTATTCTATTCTATTCTATTCTATTCTATGGAATCTCCCCAGACTGCCAGCTTTTAACTGGGAACCGATAGATAAGGCTCAATAGAGTTTAAGGGTAGATCAGTTGTCAATCTGTTGCAGCTGCACAATTATTCAAGGTTAATTCCGTGCTTGAAGTCTCTCCTGCTTGATGGGTATTTCCCAACACTTCCCATCAATACCATTTAGCTAATGTCTTCTGCTTGCTAGTATATTCTTTAACTAATTGGGAATTTATAATTTATATTTTGCTGATAAAGAAATAAAGGGAGACTAGTATAGATCCATTTCAAGCTATTTAGCTCTCATCAGCTAGCCATACCCTTACTTGGATTTGAATTTGGGCTTCCTACATGTTGGGCAGTTGAATTAACCTCTGAGCCACAAGTTCTCCTCCCTTCACATAATGCTCGGAACAAGTAGTAATTAAGACATTAGATTCAAAGAAAGTGGCTCACATATAACCTCAAATCACAAGTCTAAACAGGCCATTTAGAAACAAAAGGATAACAGTTTTGTTATCAAGGAATTGTTATCAAGGGGTCAAGGAGGAAAGCCTTTTCTTCTGTGGCCCCTGCCCATTGGAATATACTCCCACCGGAGGTAAGATCCAATCTCACACTTTTGGCCTTCCAGAAAAGCCTTAAATCTGACTCTGCTGTCTGCTCTGGGCCCTGATGAGGTGCTCTATGATGATGGGCTAGAGAGAAAATCCCTTTCCCCATGTTACCATGCTCTTGGTTTTTCATTTCTATTTAACCTTGTTAACCTTAATCTCCATGCTACCTTTTTATAATTTTGTAAACAGCCTAGAGTTGTTTCAACAGTTTGATGTGGGTGGCAGAAAAGATTAATTAATTAAATAAATCATTATTTACAGTTGGACTGCTGTTAGGATCTACAAAGGTCCTTTTACATACAATATGAACTAAAGCAGCAGGCGAGCTTAGCCACTGAAATCTTCTTGGTCCTTTAGTCAAGAAAGCTTTTCTCAAGTACGTTGCCTTTGGGGCATATTGAAAAGATCAAATGCATCCATTTTTATTTTTAAACTGATTAAAGGCAAGTTCCTCCAGAATATTCAATAGAAAGCTATTGAAATGCAGATGTGTTTATAATTGCCATTTGCATATTTTGTTTATGTGTTCTAATACTGTAACTTATTATTCGGTAAAAATTACTTATTTATTTAAGAATGAAATGAAGCCCTTAATTCACATTTATTGTCAGTAGATATGACCTGTCAACCTACAGGCCTAATATGTTATGTAGTAATCCATGTTTGATTATTAGCTGGGAGGTATGCACTTATCTGCAAGGAGCAAAATGCAATGTACTGATTTTCTGCTTTTTAAAAAGTCCATTGCTATCCTTCCATATTCAAAAAGAGTTCTGAGTCCCATTGATTTGCACTAATTTAAACAAAGGCCCAATTTTAAAATAAATAATTAAGTACCTCCCAATGATTGTTGTTGTATTTATTTATGTGCCACTTTTTGCATTTAAGACAGAGTAAAGCCATGTCTAATGATGAAAGGTTCCTCTGGTCTAACCTCTGAAAGGAAATTCTATTGACAATAGTCCATTTCTCTCTCTATCTCTCCCTTCCTTCTTCCCTCCCCCTCTCTCACAGGCAGGCAGGCAGTCAGACAGACAGACTCACATACACACACACAGCTTACAAAAGAAATATGTAAGTTAAACACAAGGGGTTAAAGATAATGAAGCAGAAGCTGCTTAGACAGCATGCATCCCCAGGAGATGGGAATAATCGTGTAACTTCTAGAATTATTATAAAACCATTTCTGTGACTGCTAGAATAGTTGGCGGGAAGTGTCCAAATATTCTTGGACAGACTGATTAAGAGTGGAATAGGCAACCTATAACCCATGGGCCTTGGGGCACCTCAATTATTTTCTGTCTCCTTGTAGCCTCCTGAGATCACATCACTAAAGTATGGTGGCAAACCATCAAATAGCATCACTGCAATTTTCGATTGTTGGAGAAGAAAACAGAAAGTAAAAGGAATGTGGGAAATATCTTGAATAGCTTTTTTTCTAATGAATCAAATCCTCATAAATAGAAACAATGAGCCCATCCTTTCTGGATGACTTTTTCATAAAAGTCATTTCATTATTTTTCTATATATCAGCCTACGTTCTCCTATTTCATAACATTTTGGTTTCTGTTATTGGAAGATTCCCCACTTTATATTTCAGTGAATCAGCCACTGTAATGCATTAGATAAATACTTGAAAGAACAGTGAGTGAAAAGAATGCAGAGAAGTTAGAAGTGTACAAAATAACATTTATTTTATTGAGTCATGAAATTCATTGAAGTAAAGAATCACAAGATAAGGTATCTGTAGGTCAGGGTTATGTTTCTTGAAATTCATCAATGTCTTATATATAATTATTAGTTTCTTCTAACTTTTTTTATCTTGGATGTTCTTCAACCATTTTCAAAGTTGAAATGATATCTCTTGTTTATCAAAGAATCAGAGAAACAGTAATAAATTTGCCAGTACTTAGAAGTTTTATTAAATTACTCAATGTCAGTGGGCAATTAAGAATTGCAGACCCAAAGTATTTATTGGTCCTAAGACCAGGGGATACTGAAAATCAAGAAATTCATAGAAAATCCAGGGCACCTTTTTGGTTAAGAGAGCTTCCAAGCCTTTTTATTTTAGGAAATATCAGATTGTCAACTGTCATTTCAGCCTATCTGATATTCTTCCGCATTAATGTAAAGGGCAATCTTCTTCTTTTTTCGTTCTCACTTTTCAGCTTGCACATTGTGTACTGAATTAGAAAGAGGTTTAGTTTTTATAGATGAAGTCTGACTATGCTTGTATTGTGAGCAAGAAAAATACATAACATTTCTAGAATGGAACCATTTCTACAATAATTTTATGAGGTAACAACTCTGGTCTTATACTAAGTGGCAACTAAAATCCTATGCTATATATGCTTGCCTTTGAACTGATTGATATCTGATATTATTATTAGAAGTCATTTATATGTATCTGTTTAATTGTTCAATTGATATGACATTTGATATAAATTTAAAATATTTGAAAAACAGTATGGGAAAAGGAGAAGCTGTGGGTAAAATGTCTTGTGTATGTATTTAACTGAAACTTTAAAAAAGAATTATTCTAAAAACTAGAGGAAGCAATTAGAGAAAAATTGACTTCCTCTCAGAAATGTGATTATAAATTTGAAAAAAAGAAATGCAGAGATGCAAACAAGCATTTTTAGAAACACGGGTAGTTCTAGAAACAACATGAACAATAACAAATACAAATAAAATTGAGACTTATTGCAAAATGTTGGTCTTATCCATTTTATCTTAAAATTTTAAACATCTAGTAATTTCATTAGATTTTGCTCCTTTTTTAAAATTTTAATTTCGAAGCTCTGCAGATATTGTCTATAAGAGATCATGGATGTCCAGAAGCTGATGAATTATTGGATACTAATCTCAGATTTAAAGATGCTGTAATTGTCAATCAAACTGATTGACTAACTTCACTGATTGTCCTATGAGGAAAAGCTCACATTTGTTACTTTTTTGAATTGTTGATGCTGGACCTGAAGTCTGAGAATTGTATTACTAACATATACAGAAGAACTAAGTTAGAGTGTTTTTTTAACCAACCAACCAACCAACCAACCAACCAACCAACCAACCAACCAAAACAAATCTTGAGTTAAGAAAGGATACAGTATAATAAGGGCCACTAGCCACATTAGCTGAGAATTTGGACAGTTCTTATCCCATAGGAGAACTTTGCTAATACAGACTATAGATTCAGAACTCAGGTGTGTGGAGTGGAAATTTTTGCAGTTAAACTCTGATTAATATCTAAATATAACATATGTCATCTGAGTGTGAAAATCCCATTTTTACTCCTTGGTGAATGCATGTTTACTGTCTCAACATGGTTCACAGCAATTATTTTGTTCACGTCTGCAGAATAATACTTGAGAGCTATCATATAAAGGTTTTATTTTGTTACAGATTTCATTTTGTTTTTGTTATTTTGTTATTCAGTTTTAATACACCTGCAACCAGAGAGGAAATGCGTCTAAAATAAACTGAAAACCACATTCTTTAGCATTATAAACTCTCGGGAAATAACTTTATAAGAAATGCTTTGCTGAAGTAGCCCTAAACTGATGCATAGATTTCAGGATATGCATGTAGTATAATTATTGCATTTTAAGGAAGAGAACATTGGGAACATTTGTGAAATCATAGGAAGGCATATGATTTTTTTTAAAGAAGAATAATTTCTTGTGACCTCAAGAGAATGATTTAAGGTTTCACTAGCTGAATATAATCTGGTTCTTGTGTGCCTTGCCTTGCTGGTTAATGCAAACTTGTCCTAAGAGGGAAGTGATCTCATTATTCCATGCAAGGGTGAAATCCAGCAGGTTCTGACAGGTTCTAGAGAAACGGTAGTGGAAATTTTGAGTAGTTCGGAGTAGTTCGGAGAACCGGCAAACCACCTCTGGCTGGCCCAGAGTGGGGTGGGAATGGAGATTTTGCAATATCCTTCAGAAGTGGGGAAGGAATGGGAATTTTGCAGTATCCTTCCCCTGGAGTGGGGTGGAAATGGAGATTTTGCAGTATCCTTTCCCTGCCATGCCCACCAAGCCATGCCCTCCAAGCCATGCCCACCAAGCCACACCAAGACGTGCCCACAGAACCGGTAGTAAAAATTTTTGAATTTCACCACTGATGCTATGGCTAGAGTTTATAGAAACTAGGACTTAGTTAGGGCCCAGGCTAATGAATTCTCTTCTCAATGAGGTTAGCCAAGCTCTGCCATTGGTCATGTTAAACACTTATGTATGACTTTTTTTGTTTATGAAGATCTTTGATATTATTGAATATATATAAAATTTATATTTTCACTGATAAAGAAATAAAGGGAGACTAGAATAGATCTATTTCAAGCTATTTAGCTCTCATCAGCTAGCCATACCCTTACTTGGATTTGAACTTGGGCTGCCTGCATGTTAGGCAGTTGTATTAACCTCTGAGCTGATGAAGGGAGAACTTGTGGCTCAGAAGTTAATACAACTGCCTAACATTTAGCCGGTTCTATCCGGATCACACGATCTGGTAGCGCTGGCGGGAGGCTCTGCCCACCTGCCTGGACGTCATCACATCCCGTTTTTGACCCTCTGTGAATGCGCAGAAGGCGCTGCGCATGCGTGGAGGTGGCATGTGTTCTCACATTTGTGAACTGGTAGCGAAGGTAAGCCGAAAACACCAGCCTGAAGATGACGAATGAGACTTCGTCGAAACGTCACCAAAACACTTCCAATTTTACGCGGGAGAAAATCCGAATAACCAAAGACCTACATACATACATACATACATACATACATACATACATATATCTATATATCTATATCTATATCTATATATCAATATATCTATATATCTATATCTATATATCTATATATCTATATATCTATATATCTATATCTATATCTATATCTATATCTATATCTATATCTATATCTATCTATCTATCTATCTATCTATCTATCTATCTATCTATCTATCTATCTATATATTTGTCTATGTAAGTTTTCACGGGTATATATGTGTGTATAGTTAATATTTCGGGTTTCTTCCCGTGTAATTGTGGATATATCCCTAAAAGGGTAGAAGCGACGTTTCGACAGAATCTCATCTGCCATCATCAGGCTTATGTGAGGGGTCTTTTGCAGTAACTGCCGTTACTATTTCAAATCTGGTGCTGGTAGTCTGGGATGGCTCCACCTTTTCATTCTGATTGGTTGGGAGTCCCATTATGTGTTTATTGGCTTGGCTTCGGGTATATGGTCGGTTTTTCTCCACTAGGTGGCAGGGCTTCATCTTTGTGGCTCGTTTGAATATGATTTGGTTGGGACTTGTACATGCTTTTTGATTAATACTTGATCTATGTTTTATATTTGGTGTTAAGATTCGTCTATCTATGAGAGCAGGTTTCCAAATAGTAGGCAGACGTGAAGTGTCATCCCGTTTATTCATGCAATATGGTCTTTTCTCTATTTCAATTGCCTCTCTGATTATTCTGCCATTGAGATGTTCTATTTTTGCAACTGTTTTTGTGTTATTAAAATTAATATTGTGTCCTGTTGTATTTATGTGTTGAACTAATGATGATGTGTGTTCTTGCTTTTGTATTGAGTTTTTGTGTTCCTCGATGCGCACACTCATTCTTCTGTTGGTCTGTCCAATGTATGTTGATGGGCAGGAAGCATATACGAAATCCCAATATATATATATTGGGGTGCGTGTGTGTGTATTATGTATGTATATATGTCTGCCTGCCTGCCTGCCTGCCTGCCTGCCTGCCTGCCTGCCTGCCTATCTATCTATCTATCTATCTATCTATCTATCTATCTATCTATCTATCTATCTATCTTTTGAGTGGTTTTAGGGTTCAATTTAAATTATGAAGAGCCTACAATGCTTATGCAGCTCAGCATATTATAAATATCTAATTGAAGACATAAATACAAGTCACCATTGGAATACAGAGTTTATGTCCCTCAATGGCTATTTGTTTTCTTCAAATTGTTTTCCACATTTTGTCTGAATTATATTCTTTTGTCTGCAATGGATTACAGTATCTTGTTTTTATTGTAGTATGCACGTTTCTAATATATGTTAATTACTTCTATGCTGTTTTAGTACGTTGCATAGTCTCTCACTTGTCTTTCATAGTTAACCAACATTAACCTCCAAAGTGTCATCCTCCGCCTCCATAGCTAGACAATAGTAGAAAACATTTTGGTTAACTGGTCTGCATAGTGTTTTGGAGTTCCAATGGTGTAGTAGTTCTATGCTCCAGTAATTATTCATTTTCTGAAGTTATTCTTGCCTTTGGGGGTTTCTGTACAATGATTACATTCTTAACAGAGTGAATAAAAGACACAGGAAAACTTACTCTACTGTGTTGAGCCAACATCGATAATGTCAGTATTACTTCAGGGCCTGTTATTAAATAATTCAATAATTTGCTGGCTTTAGATGGAATTTCCTCCATTAAGGCAAATGGGGGCAAATAGTTAATCCACTAACTCACAGCTAAAACAGGATGTCATAAAAGCTCTTACAACAACCCCCATTGGAAAATTGAATGTATTCCATATGGATTGCCTGTGTGGAGTGGTTGGAAACTTCAGCTGTTCCATATTATTTATTAATTAAAGCAAGCTGCAAAGGTACACTTTCCAGATTTTGAAAAAAGAAATCCATTTTATGAAAAATATCATTTTAATAGATTTTTTTAAAAAAATTCAAATGTAGAAGTTCTCTCTGATTTAATATCCTGATTGGTTTGGGACAATCACATCTCAGTGCTACCCCTGATATATGTAGACCAGGGGTGTCAAACACGATTTTATTGAGGGCCGCATGAGGGTTGTGTTTGGCTTCAGGGGGGCAGTTGACTGTGGCCAGGGTGGGCATGGCCAGCTTGCCGTTGCTCAGTTCAGGGGTGCCTGTGGTAGCCCGAGTGTTCTGCGAGTGAAAATGGGCTCCCAATCTCCGTTTTCAGCTGGGATTGCCTCCTGCAACCCACTGCCAGTGAAAATAGAGCTCGGGAGGGTGGCATGCCTGTTTTCGCTGGTAGAGGCACCATGGGCCAGTCCTTTTTACTGTTTCCAGAGTAAACCCACGGGCCAGATCTAAAGAGCCTTGGTAGTACAGGGGTTTAAGGCACCCTGTTATTAAGCTGGTTATTAAGACCAGCTGCCTGCAATTACTGCAGGGTTCGAATCTCGCCAAGGCTCAAGGTTGACTCAGCCTTCCATCCTTTCTAAGGTAGGTGAAATGAGGACCCAGTTTGTGGGGGCAATAAGCTGACTTTGTATAAATATACAAAAGGATGAAGGCTATTGCTGAGCACATTGTAAGCCGCCCTGAGTCTTCGGAGAAGGGCGGCATATAAATCAAATTAAAAATAAATAAATAAATAAACACCCCACAGGCCAGATCTGCCCCACAGGCCTTGAGTTTGACACCCCTGATGTAGACTTATCTGAGGGGGGGGGGAACACATGCTAAATTCAGAAAAAGACAAAGTGATGCCTGTTACATTGAAAAAGAATTTTGTCAGATTCACTAATCCGTCCCAGCAGAAAAAAGTCCAAGAGGCATTTTCTTTCAGTGTTCATTTATGATCAGAATCTAGATGATTTGGAAAGAATGGCATCTCTCAGTAGGCACACGGAGTCATTTTGTCTGATCCAAGAGCTTAAGTGGCGGGAGAAAAATGAGCAGGAGGAAGAAATTAAATCTTTTTTCCCCTACCTTGTGTTGCTTCTTTCCCAATAAAGTGTGGTGAAATGTATCTGAGAATTGGGAAGTGCTGGATTGGAACAGAGTTGTGAGCTGGGACTACCAATATATTTTCTAAACCTTAGGACTGGATCAGAAAATAATGAAATCATTGTGAGGACACCCTTGGACAAGTTCCCTATTTCTAGGAGATGTACAAACTGATACAATTTAGGACTTGGACATAAATCATGTCTGCAGTCCTCTAAACTATCTTTCTCTCTCGCTGCTTCTCATTTCCAAAAGTTAGTGTTCCTGTATTGAATACCAATTTGTCCAGAATGAATTGTTCTTTGCCTCAAGATAGTTTATGTAGAATCTGGCAGTATGTGAACTCAGAACTGCTTAATTGCTTGGAAAGGTCCTGTGATAGTAGATGCATACTTTGTAATTATTGAATGGAAAGCAGAAGCAGTGAGCAAAATTATTTTATTTAGAATAACACAAATGCAGACTCGAACTATAAAGTATCTAGCTTTTTGCACCAGACATTGGTGCTTCTTTTCCTAAAATGCACCAATAGCCTCAAGTTATATTTGTGCTTGTGAGATAAGCCAAAGACCATTACTCTGTCCTGCAGTCTATATTTTTAGAAGAGATTAAATAACCAACACTTGCATTTTTCCCCCATCTGTGATATGAACCAATAACCCCATGAAATTGGATGAGCGCTAACCTGTGAAAAACGATTAGCCCTATGTTCTAAGATAAAAATAATAAAATATGGAAAAGGACAGTGGGGGAAATAATTCCTTTACTGTTGAAAATTAGATTTGCATTTGCCATTTTCTTGAGCAATAGACGATTAAAAAAATATGTAGCACATGAGTATTAAAACTATCTAGAAGGAAAGGGGAAAAGTGAATTTAATTTGCCTAAACAAGAGTTTGATGAAATTATTAATTAACCTTATCTAGCCTTCCCCAATATGGTGCCCACAATAATTGGAATGTTAACTGTCAGGATTGAAAAAATTCTTACAATTATAAAAAAAAGTGCCTGAATAAACTCCGTGATTTATAGACAGGAAGTGTATTTTTTAAAATTGTAATATTTCTATTTTAGAGCTTATACTATATTTTAAATTTGTTTTCTTTTTCAAATCTCTCTTGACTCAAGTTCAGGTATTTTTGTTAGTCTGAACATGCACAATTGCATATAAGTTAAACAGAAATGGCCAATTCAAGTAGTTTGAGTTAGGGTGAACGTAATAATAGGATAATACCCTCTTGGAATCAAGGACATTGGGAGGAGTCTCAAAAAAAGAAGAAGTTAAGATTCTCTGTTTAAAAAGCTGGTAAAACTTTTTGCTTTTTAATGTTTGTCACATTCATGGCACACAAAAATCAGGACTTCGACTACATGGTCATGCCCTTCATATTTTTATTCATTTAATTATAATTTTATTGTTATCCCACCTTTATTATTGTTTATAAATAACTCAAGGTGGTGAACATACTTCATATTCTTTCCTACTTACAGCAACAACCTTGTGAGGTGAAGTGAGCTTTGAGGTAGTGAGTGGCCCAAAATCACCTAGCTGGTTTTTCATATCTAAAGCAAGGGGTCTAGAACTCACGAACTCCTACTTTCTAATTTAATGCCTTAACCTAGGAGTTAACCCCACAGGCTGGATGCATCACACGCAGGCCATGCACTCCAAAGGGGAAAAAAACGTCGTGATACGTCATGTGATGGCAACGTGATGCCACGGGTTTGACACCCGTGCCTTAACTACTAGACCAAACTGATGTCACCATATTGCAATACTTTTTTAGATTCAGGTATATTTGAAGAAAATCATTGGAGGCATATAGTATTTTGCAAAATTTAACTTTATTTACAAATATACAGGTTGAGAATCCTGAAAGTAGAACTCAAGAACTTCACAAAATGTGAGTTTCTATGTGTTATCTCAGACCACTAAAAAAATGGAGATTGCTGCCCTCCAAAATGTTTATAGAATCCCAATTTTTCTTCTTTATAGCTTCTCCTGTATCCTACTCTCAAACTGCTGGTAATGGTTCTTTCTACGTAGACATTACATAGAAAGATTTCTAGCTAATCTATTTAGCTAATCTACTTAGCTAGTAATGGGACGACATATAGATATGTTTCCATACTTTCTAGCTCTCCAGAAAACCTAATGTTGTTTCCATAGAAATGGTATTCTTTGGAATAGAAAATGTATATCATGACTTTGCCAGCATCATTAAAGATTTCTATGTATTCCCTTGGCCATCTCTTATACAACATTTTCCAATATCCCAACAATATGCTTTTAAAAAATAATCATCCTAATGGCAATCATTTAGTAACTAGCCATAAATATGCAACATGGGAGGTGGACCTAAAATGTATTAGTCCAATGGATTAGTTCAACAATCCCTGATCAGTGACACAGCTGTGGAATAAGCAATTGTTTCTCCCTGCCATCAATTTCTTTATTTAAGAGCTAAAACACCTGGTATTCTGCTGTATCCAGATGTTTGGTAACAATCACCACTCATGAGATATTTGGGGGGTGGGGGAGGTGACATGTTACTTAGAAAGAAGAAAACCATATGTATTCTGCAGGAGATCCTGCCATTCATAGATTTGTTGCCTCTGCATAGATAAGATGGCTTTTGGGGCTGTTTAAATCCAACAGCTCTCTTAAATAGAGGCTGTGAGTAACTAGATGATAATTCATTAAAAACCAGCGTAGGCAGCATAGAGAGATTAAAATGATATATTTGTATTAAGAGTTTGCATTTTGTGACTGACATTTGAAGCTGCTGATTGCAATTGTTTAAACAATGTAGGCAAGCTATATTTGCAAACTGTTACAGTAATAAAAATAAAAGTTCCTAAGTACATGAACAGTAATGTGCAGAAATAACTTTAATTAAATATAAAGCATTCTATCTAATATGTCTCTAGTGTAACTAAGGATCATTATGCATAACTCTATAAAATCTGGGTCTGCCTTCAGTGTCATATTAAACTGACTTATTAGAAAGAGATGTTCAAATTCAGGTGAGGTTGATGCTCTGGAGAACATTGTTCATGCCAGAAATGTGAATCTTATGTCAATACCAAAATGTTATACAAACCAACACTCATCACAGCATTCAAACATGGTTTCTATTTCACTAGTTAATAGCCCCAGAGCCTATAAAAGCAAGGATCTTCAGCCTTCCATAAATCCATGGCAAGAGAGTGATGAGACAGTAGCCAGGATATAAAGAGAAACCTGAAAGTAAAGTCTTCTAATGTGGCAGAAAATAAACCAATGGTGGGTTGCTCCGCCCACACACCCAGACATCGTCAAAAACACTCTGCATATGTGCAGAAGCGCCGCACGCTTGCAAAGCGAGCACCCACTCCTGCCGCTACCAATAGCAAACCGATAGGGCCTGGATTTGAAACCCACTACTGCAATAAACTCAGTAATACAAGCAGAGATGGGTAGGAGGTCGCTAAAATTTCTAGTTGCCGTATTTTTTGGAGTATAAGATGCACCTTTTTACCCCCAAAAAGAGGGTGAAAATCTGGGTGCATCTTATAGTGCGAATATATCCCCGCCCAGCCTCTGAAACAGAGGTTTCAGAGGCTGGGAAAAAAGCCTCTGAAATGGCGGTTTGAGAGGCTGGAAAAAAAGCCTCTGAAATGGAGGGTTGAGAGGCTGGAAAAAAAGCAAGGCACAGAGCTCACAACCAATGAACCTGTTGCTAAAGTTCACCTCTGAGAACAGCTGATTGCGGTTATTCCGAGAGGCCGATCCACCCCCAATCAGCTTTTTTCTTATTTTCCTTCCCAAAAACTATGGTGTGCTTTATTCTCTGGTGCGTTTTATAGTCCGAAAAATACCGTAATCTGTGGAAATGCCAGTAATTAATCTGAAATATTTTTATACATTAAATCTACATTCTAGCACAGACCTTGAGGTTAGAATCTTGATATCACAAGTGCTGGGATGCTTGCTGCAACCCAGCTCCATACCATTAAATAAAAACAAATATTTTTGAATGGCTGAAGTCTAAGAAGACTGTCAGATTGTATAAAACTTCAATATTCACATGCAAGATTCTACAGCTTTTGAAATCTTCAAATATAATCTCATTGTATCTTGAAAATGCAGTTTCATGAGATTTTAAAGGAATCTTGAGGCCTGATCTTTACCCTTCTTCCTGCTAATGGATCCTCTATTAGTTAGGCATTCACAGTAAAGACCTTGAATTTTATTTTCAGATCACAGTTAAATATTCAAAGATAAATTGTCAGTCAATGTTAACTTTTGGTGACAACTGGGAAGATGACTATGCAATGAAAGGAAATTCACTCAGATTCCCATTGGCTGCCTTGTAACTAAATGAGTGCTAGAATATATTTCTTTCATCAAACTTAATGAGAATTGGTAATCTGATTTTGTCTGACCAACATTAACATACCATATTTGTGTTTGTTCACTTCTTTACTGTATCTAAATATGCTGTCATCTTTCTTTTAAAATAGCTATAAACAATAGATGTAAAAATATTAATATATAATTATTACCATACTAGGCTGAATGCCCACATAAAAAACAAACTATGTAAAGAACTATGTTCAGAAATAAACCTTACCGTTTACGTTCAGTTTATTGAACATGTATTACTTGCTAACCTCTATTTTGACAGTATATAAAGGCGGAATTAAAATACTCCATATTCCAATGTGGACCACACAGATTCGTAGCTAAACTAAATCTGATAATCCCAGAGGCCTTGTTTGTTTTCAGTTGTGCTGTAACTACTTGTGAATAGGAAGAGAAGTTTATTGTTCAAATAACTGAATCCCTTTACAACTTCTTCTGTATCTGTTAATAGGTACGCTTCATTTTCCTAGTCAGACTGGCACCACACTTTGAACAAAACATAAGCTTAAATGGCTTCTATATGTAGTATCTAATATTAAGTCATCATTTATAAGCATTTAACTAGCAATAGCAATAGCACTTAGACTTATACACTGCTTCACAGTGCTGTATAACCCTCTCTAAGTGGTTTACAGCACTGTTGCCCCTAACAAGCTGGGTCCTTATTTTACCGACCTTGGAAGGATGGAAGGCTGAATTAACCTTGAGCCTGGTGAGATTCAAACTGCCGAATTGCAGGCAGCCAGCAGTCAGCAGAAGTGACCTGCAGTACTACATTCTAACCACTATGCCACCACAGCTCAAGGTAACTCAAGGTAAACAATGTACGAAGGAACATGATAGATATAAATTTTTTTAAAGGATCAGCAATGAATATAATGAAAAAATGAGATTCATTACACACTCATCATTTCAATCTCACTATTATACTTTTAATTGTACTTCTATTTCAATTGATGACTTGGACAAAAATGTTTTAAAAAGGTAAAGGTTACCCTCGTACATATGTGCTAGTCATTCCCAACTCTAGGGGGCGGTGCTAATCTCCGTTTCAAAGCCGAAGAGCCAGTGCTGTCTGAAGATGTCTCCATGGTCATGTGGCCAGCATGACTAAGCACCAAAGGCACATAGAATGCTGTTACCTTCCCACCAAGGTGGTCCCTATTTTTCTATTTGCATTTTTTACGTGCTTTCGAACTGCTAGGTTGGCAGAAGCTGGGACAAGTAACGGACAAAATAAGTGTATTAGAGTGTATTAAAATGAAGGACACAACATATAATTTACTAGTAAGATTGCCAAAGAAATAGCTAATAAATATCATTTGGAAAAGTAATTGCTGACTTTTAAAAACATGTTTTAAAAACAATTTCACAAAATAAAATATTTCCAAACAGAACTTCACATATCAACTTACAGTCACAAATATACGTTTTCTGTGCAGATATCCACAGCTATCATAATGATGCCAAAATGATAAAACTATATAAAACTAGCATTGAAACATTAATACACTATCTCCACTTTTGAGACTTCTGTACACATACAAGTACATAAGAGTGGAATTTCCAGCACAATCTTGTAACAAGTTTCATCACTTGCCTCCTTGTTGAAATCCATGCTTCTGCAGTTGTTCGATGAAGTGAAATAATCTAGAAAAGAATGCTGTTCAAGGAAAGGAAACCTTTGAATGAAACTGGGAGAGGAGGAGAAAGACCATAGAAGGCTAACAGTATTTCTGGATATGTATAATAAGTGCATATAATAGATATAATAGGCATATAAGCTAAAATAAATTGGCAATTAATATTTATATGCCATTGTATTTGCTCAAATGCAGCCCAGTAACATACATACATACATACATACATACATACATACATACATGCATACATACATATATTATCATATTTTTTGGATTATAAGACGCACTGGAGTATAAGATGCACCAAGATTTTGAAGAGGTAAACAAGAAAAAAACAGTTTTTGCCCTCTCCGGCCCCCAGGAGCATTCTGCAGGCCTCCCAAACCCTCTGTGCATCCTGATTTTCGCAAAAATGGGGGATACAGAGGGTTTGGGAGGCCTGCAGAGTGCTCCTGAGGGCTGGGGAGGGCAAAAATGTGACACATGGGGGATTTGGGAGGCCAAAAACGGGCCTGTTTTTCACAAAAATGCAGTATGCAGAGGATTTGGGAGGCCTGCAGAGTGGTCCTGGGGGCTGGGGAGGGCAAAAACGCCCCCATTTTTGCAAAAAATGGAGTCCTTTTTGGCCTCCTAACCCCCCATGAATTGCATTTTTGGCCTCTCCAGCCCCCAGGAGCACTCTGCAGACCTCCCAAATCCTCTGCGCATCTTGTTTTTGTGAAAAATGGGCCCATTTTTGGCCTCCCAACACCCCCTCCATGTGTTATGTTTTTGTCCTCTCCAGCCCCCAGGAGCACTCCGCAAGCCTCCCAAACCCTCTGCATGCTCCATTTTTGCGAAAAATGGGCCTGTTTTTGGTGAAAATTGGATGCGCGGGCAGAATTTTGGGAGGCCAAAAATGTATTCAGTGTATAAGGCACACCAACATTTCCACCCTCTTTTAGGGTAAAGTATGGGTATCTGCCATTGTAGGCAAATAAATTTAATAAATAAATAAATGTGTATTATTATATTATTTGATGTTTGGAATGAGGAAAAAAATGAATAATCTCCAGCTATCACTGAATGTTTCAGTTCCTATTGCAAAACCATTATTAAAGTATTGGTATTTACATGACCATTTTTGGACCACTGAAATTAAACAATGTATTCGCATTGTTTCTCGTTTGTTTTTGTTTGCCAGGTTCTGCTATTGGCATTGAAAGTAATAAGTACAAACAACATTGTCAACTTATTTTAAGCAGAAAGCATGAGTCAGTATGATGCCTTATTGGTGCAGGTAGACGATTGCCTGAAAATTTAATTTATTTCTCCAGTGTTACAAGGAAAATACATCTACAGTCATAATAAGAATAATAGTACATGTCATACAACAAAACCAGAAGAAAATAGAAAATTGTTTCAGTTTCTCAGATGAAATACTGTCTCTTTCATCTGAGAGCCAGTCTACATAAGCCTTCATTCCAAACGGAATGTGACACTTGGTTTTTAAAGTTGTATATCAGGACCAAATTCCAAAAGGAAGTGAACGTAGCCAGGATAAAATCTAAATTTGATTTGATTTACTTTTAATTCTATTGAAATTTAATAATGAATTGAAGTAATTAATTCCATTTTGTTGAGGTAAAATACTCAACTGGACTACTCTCCAATTTGTTTGCTTATTTACTAAATATATCAAACAACTGATGATTTACAATATGGTTTAAGTCAATCTAGAGCTTTAAAAAATGATTTCAAAATCTGAAAGACATAAATATACATGGCTGCCAAATAATCAAATATCCATCTTTGTATGGTGTACAAATATTTTATGCAAATATTTGTCTTTGAAAAAAACTTTTGGGGCTTTCTGGAGCAATACTCAAAGTTTTGGGAGGTTACATTCTATACATTGGTACTAAAAACAGTTTTGGCATTATGGAAATAAGCTGGCCCTTCTGGCATAATCAGAAACTTCTGCTTTCATTTTATATTAAGGACATTTTAGTATCCAATCTGCCTTCTAAATTATGCCTAATCTTAATCAGAATTAGTAGGGACAAGTCAGGACATGTCAAGTTCATAGATTTGAACATTTTAGTTTGAAATTTTCATTTCCACTTACCATAGGATTGACCAACATTTTTCCAGATTTCAAACCTCTATTGTCTGTCTGTCCATCCGTCTGTCCATCCATCCATCCGTCCACCCACCTACCCACCCACTCACCCAACCACCCACTCACCCATCCAATTTCTATAGCCCTCCAACTCAACCAAGCGAGTCTGGGTGGCTACCAAGTGACTGGGCAGCTTGATATTATATGTTTTAGACATGACTTTTGACATTGATTCTGTGGGTGTCTAACTTGAGCCAACTTTATATGCCTATTGCCATGCACAAGTCATACCCAAAGGGCCATCCTTTAGTACTTTCCAGAGAATAGAAATTCCAGAAAAAACAAGTATTTTTCCTCATTCCTCTTATTTAGCCTTTTTTCATAAGAATGTAAGCTATTGTATATAAATTTCAGTATTTGTCGGCTTTAATGAGAGAAAGCAAGCACCACAGATAACACATTTTGAAATGATCAAAGCCTATCATAGCTTATTTTGATTTTGTTAATCTCATAATTTTATTATCAGAAAAATGCTACCTTGGGTTGTTAGGTCTCATGATCGTTGAGTATTATGCCCTTTGACTTCAGCTGCAGAGTACAATTTATTGCATTGCCTCAGGCCAAAATATTTTAAGACCCTGTAATTAGACCACTGTAATTTTAACTGTCAATCAATCAATCATCTGTCTATCAAATGTGTACGCTACTGAATCCTCTAGATATATAAAAAGCTTTCACAATATAATAAAATGTTAAAAGTACAAAATGTTAAAATAGCAATTATTACAATTATTAATAATAAAAAATAGATATCCATATAACAATGACCACAACCATTCTCAAAAACTCTCTGGAAAACATAGAACATAGAACAAATAGAGTTGGAAGGGACCTTGGAGGTTTTCTAGTCCAAACCTCTGCTCGAGCAGGAGTCCCTATAGAACCGTGATGGCGAACTTATGGCATGCGTGCCACAGGTGGCATGCAGAGCCATATTGGTGGGCACGCAAGCTCAGCTCCGGCATGCATGCGCGCGCTGGCTAGCTGATTATCAGGCCCTTTGGGCCCACTGGAATTCAGGAAAAAGGCTGTTTCTGGCCTCCAGAGGGCCTCTGGGGGAGTTGGGAAGGCCATTTTTGCCTTCCTCAGCCTCCTAGAAAGCCTCTGGCGCCTGGGGAGAGCAAAAAATGGGCCTACCTTTCCATCACATGCCAAAAGTGGGAGGAGTGTGGGGGGGTCGCACACACATGTGCGGGGGATGGGGCGCATAGACTTATGGGTGTGGGCACAGGCGTGAGTGATCCCCACACTCCCCCCCCTTTTGGCACACGTTGGCACAAAGGTTAGCCATCACTGCTATAGAACCTTAATTTAAGTTTATGGAAAAATCATCTTTGAGGATTATTTAAATTAGCAATTATTTTGAAATAGTCCTTCATCTTAACTAGAGACCATGAATTAAATGTTGTATATTTTGTAGGCTGATATGCTTTATTAGTGAATTACCCGTCCTGGTTATTTCTTTTGCATTTAACAAAGTCAGCCCTTTAAATTACATTGAAAAGTAACTGATATGGCACAAGCTAGCAAAACCAGGAATATGAAGATAAGCCTTCCTTTGCAAAAGGACATTGGAGCATTTGACTTCTTTCATGAATTTAATTATCAGTGTCAGGATCAAATACAGATCTGACCTGGGTATATTCATCCCTGAAAGCAAAACTAGATTCTAAAAATGAAGTGGTAACAGAGCAATTTTCTTTCAGTTTCTGTTAAGTCAGTTTGTGTTATGTGCTTAACAGAAGACTATTTCTGAATTTACTAAGTAAGAAATAATAATAGCTATAGTAAAATGATGTCATAGAAAGGGAAAAAAATGTGAAAAGAATTAAATGTTTGGAATCCATAAAGAGGGATATTGTAGTTGCCATCCCTTTTGGATCAAGAACTGATGTTTCCAAACACGATTGATGGTTTTACATTACCACATTCCAAAACAAGTATTATATTTTGAAAGTGGTTCTGTCCAAATCCCATAGACACGTAACATGGAGTGTTGAGCCTTTGCCACAGTGACTCAGATTTTCCAGCATGCTCTTTACATGAGTTGAAACACACTTCCTTAACGTTGCAAACTCTTGGAAATAATCTTCCCAGTGGAGAATTGGGAAGGAGAACTTGCAGTGTACCACTTTTAAACAAAAAGGGAATCACATCTCAATTACTAATTTAATCCATGCTCACCCTGTCCCATTTTATCAAACAGTGTTAACATTCATTTTAATCAAAAAGCATTATACAAACATTTTATAAGAAATATGGAATACACTTTCATCACTTAAAAAGTTATGACTTGTTTGCAAACACTTGCAATGTAAGTTCTTATAAGATTGCTTAAAGCCCCACCCAATTTATTAGGTAAAAGTCTTCAGTCGTGTGATATAAAATGTGTTGACTTGGAACTGTTGGAAAATTCAACATTTAAGGCATTAACATGTTTCTTATTGGCCGGGCTTTCATCATTTCCAATTCCTGTTTCTCTTCCTTAAAATAGCCTGGGCTCTGTCTTTGTCTTACTCTTTCTACTATCCCAAACCTGCTTCCTAAATATGGTAGTTCTTTTTCTTTCATGCAAGCATGGAGTCCTTCTCTTAATTCTTCTAATTTTACGTTTTATCTCCACACACACTTTACCATTGTGTAAAGCGCCCTGCCAACAGGAATTTTCAAAGGTTAATTACCTAATTGCTCTTCTTTAATCCTACTTACATTTCCGAACACCATCTATTTACATTTAAATAACTCTTTTAACAAAATCCGCTGTAGTAGAGGCAGCTTTTTGTCTAAGCTCGGAATTAAGTGGATCAGGACTGATTAGCAGTTTCTAAACGGAAGACTTCCCAGGAATGCCAGGATTCAGATGAGATGGGAAAGTCAAAAGAAGGCACTGGTCAGTTGTTTCTGTAGTGTTGCCAAGAAAAATATAACGAAATTGAGCTCAGCTCAGAAAACGTGACATTTACATTTTTGTAAATTCTCCAATTATTATTTTTTTTTACTATTGTTGTAATCTTTTCAACAAACATAGATTTATTATTACTGCCCTACACCCAATGGCAAACTGAGTGGGTGTGATTATTGGGGATACTTCATGGATTCACTGAGTGAGATAAAATTTAAAGCAAAATGATGCAGTTTTATCATCACTACTCTCATTTGAATACATGATAGTTATTATCTTTTAATAAACTGAGTATAACTAGATAACTGTTAAACAAGACAGCCAGTTTGGTCTAAATGTTTAAACACTATTTTCTAGTCCTACTTTAGGAATGAAAAATGGTTGGGTGACTTTAGGCCAATCATTCTCTCTCTCAGCCCACATCGTCAGACTCAGGCAACAAGCCGATCAGTCACTTCCTTAGTTCATACTAAAAAAAAGTGTACTCTGCACTTGCAGGAAACTGTTAATTATTGGTTTCACAAGAAGAAGCACAACATTTCTTTAGCATGTTTTAACCCTTGCTCAGAGGTGGGCTTCACCTAATTTAACAACCGGTTCGCACCAACACTGAAAATGTGAGTGTGCGCATCTTCCATGCATGTATGCAGCCTTCTGTGCATGCACTTTGCTCTCTCCTGCGCTTGCACACATGCGCATGACTTAAAAAACACAGCTAAATAGGACAGCATAGCGCCAGGACAGGTGGGCAGGTGGGCTGGTGGGCTGGTTGGCGGGCCCACCCGCAGGTCACAACTACCGGTTCTCCTGAACTAGTACGAACCAGCTGAATCCCATCCCTGCCCTTGCTGTATCATTTAGCCAAAATAGTAGTTGCCACCATCCACAAGTATCAGCCTAAAACTATTTGGCTGGGAATGAGATAAAAACCAGATTTGAACGAAGAGGAGAGAAAGTGTGGTCAGGCCATTCTGCAGATGAGCCAAGAGTCACATTGTAGTGTTCAATTAATAGAATAGAATAGAATAGAATAGAATAGAATAGAATAGAATAGAATAGAATAGAATAGAATAGAATAGAATAGAATTCTTTATTGGCCAAGTGTGATTGGACACACAAGGAATTTGTCTTGGTGCATATACTCTCGGTGTACATAAAAGAAAAAAAACATTCGTCAAGAATCATAAAGTACAACACTTAATGATAGTCATAGGGAAACAGTCAATATAAATCTTAAGGATACCAGCAACAAGGTTACAGTCATACAGTCATAAGTGGGAGGAGATGGGTGATAGAAATTAATTGCTACTTCTGCCAGATCATGTCAATGGTAGGGGCAATATTTCCCCTTCCAGAGGGTCATATTATGTCTCATACAGTTCTGAGAGTTTTCTCAGACTTCCAGGGCTTACTTCAGGAGATAAGATGAGCACAGAAAGTAAATATCTTAAAACAAACCATTTCTGTGGCAGATGTCTAGTAGAAAGAAGCCAATAGGGAACCATCAACATATTACTTCTGTAATTTTTCTCATCTGTATACTTTGGTCATGTTGTGGACTCTGCTTTCATAATTTTCATTATGAAAGAAATTATGGAAGAAAAATCTGACTCTACTCATTCACAGAAATCAAAGATAACAAGAACTTGTAGGGAACTGACCCCAGTGAATTCCAGCTCTGCTGCCATACACTGACTTGGCCTGTCTCAAGCACTTATGTATGCGCTGATAGACTATTTATAGTATTTAGCAGTCTGCAGAGAATTAAGGAATTAATTTGTTTCTTTCTATATTCTCAACCATGTAACCTTAGAGACCAATCTTTAAAAAAATCTTTTTAAAAGATTAGGGTAGAATAGAACCTTGCTCTGGATACTGTTTTGACAAATTCATTTTTTGTGAGCTGTCTTTACTCACAAGCTCATTTTAAGGTATTTTTTATTTCCTTGAGGGTTTTTTCCCCTTAATCCATTTCACTTATAAAGTACCGTATTTTCCGGCGTATAAGACGACTGGGCGTATAAGACGACCCCCTACTTTTCCTGTTAAAATATAGGGTTTGGGCTATACTCGCCGTATAAGACTACCCCTCTTCCAACGCACACCAAATAAAAATTAAAAAAACATCAACTGGCTCACCCACAATGTAAAAGCAGCTGTGCTTGACCCAAAATGGCCCCTGAAACAAGCAGGAACCTCACACAGCCCCAAAAAGCCCCAAAAAACAACTTTCACGCTTTACACACACACAAAACACAACACAACACAACACAACTGGCTCATCCACAATGTAAAAGTAGCTGTGCTAGACCCAAAATGGCCCCTGCAACAAGCAGGAACTTCACACAGCCACAAAAAGCCCCAAAACCCAACTTTCACACTTTACACACACAAAATTCCACATACAGCTTTGTGAGATTTTGTGTGTTTGTGTAGTTAGAGTGAAACACTACAGAAACACACTAAATCTCAGAAAGCTGCACAAATATTATTTTATTTTATTTTATTTTATTTTTATATGAAAGCTAAATTTAAAACTTCCTAAACTTTAAATGGCTAGGTCTAAAAAAGAACTTAAAAAAAACCCAATTAACTATTTTTTTTTAAAGATCCCAAAGGGGAAAAAAACTTACGTACCCAATAGAACAGGGGTCTCCCACCTTGGCAACTTTAAGACTTGTAGACTTCAACTCCCACAATTCCTCAGCCAGCTTTGTTTTGCTGGCTGAGGAATTCTGGGAGTTGAAGTCCACAACTCCCTGCCTGCTTGGTTGTAGGCAGGGAGTTGCTTGCTGATGGAATGGATTCAGGCAAGCGAAGCAAGGCAAGCAGCTAAGGCAGTGGTTCTCAACCTTCCTAATGCCGCGACCCTTTAATACAGTTCCTCATGTTGTGGTGACCCCCAACGATAAAGTTATTCCTAAAACCATCAAAAATATTTGTTTTCCGATGGTCTTAGGCCAGGGGTCCCCAACCTTTTGGACCTCAGGGACCACCAACTTCATAATTTTAAATTTCGCAGACCACTAATACGAATCCAGTGCCCCGCTTGCTGAAGCACCTGGACTCCCAGTACGGGATGGGGTCCTTCAGGCACTCTCCATCCTCTCTGTCTCTCTCTCTCTCTGTCTCCCACTCTTTCTCTCTCATTCTCTCTTTCTCTCTCTCTCATTTTCGCTTTCTCTCTCTCTCCCTCTCTTTCTTTCTCTCCCACTCTTTCTCATTCTCTCTTTCTCTCTCCCCCTCTCTCATTCTCTTTCTCTCTCCCCCTCTCTTTCTCATTCTTTCTTTCCCCCACTCTTTCCCTTTCTCTCCCCTCTTTCTCATTCTTTCTCTCTCTCTCCCACTCTTTCTCTCTCATTCTCTTTCTCCCCCCTTTCTCTCTCTCCCCACTCTCTCCCTCTCATTCTGATTCTCTCACTCTGATTCTCTTTCATTTTCTCTCCCTCTCTCTCATTCTCTCTCTGATTCTTTGGTTCTCTTTGATTCTGTCTCTTTCTCTGTCTCTCATTCTCTCTCTCTCACTTTCTCTCTCTGATTCTCTCTGTCTCTTTCTCTCATTCTCTTTCATTCTGTCTTTCTCTCTCTTTCATTCTTTGTCTCTTTCTCTCTCTGTCTTATTCTGATTCTCTCTTTCTCTCTCATTCTCTCTCTCTCTCATCTCATGGGCCAGCCAGTGTCTTGGGGCTGAGAGGAAGTCAAGCATCTCCCTGAGAGACTGAGGGCCGGAAGAAGTGTGGGAGCGAAGCACTACTTGAACTTGTGCGGCATGAGCATTCGCCTTGGTATATTTGCGCCAGCCGATGGCCAAGGCAGCCCTCATCTGTCTGCTGAAAGTGCAGCATCAGGATTCTGCCTTGCTATATTTGCGGCGCAAGGCAGCCTTTGTTTCCTGCTGCTTGGGACTCAGAGCGGTAAATAGCGTCTGATCCGGAGAGCTGCTGGATTTTGCTCTCTAATCCGGATGCCAAATCGGCCCCCTGCAAACTCTCGTCTCTCGAGGAGCGCTCCCTGAAGCGGGGCTGGAAACTTTGGTTGGACTGCTTGAGAGAGGAGAGCTTGCAGGGGGGCGATCTGGTGTCTGCAATGGAGAGCGGCATCCGGCTTTTTCTCTCCGCTGTAAGAGCGCTGTAAGAACGGCAGCCCTCATCTCCTAATGTTTGGGACTCGGAGCGGTAAATGGTGACTGGTCCAGGGAGCAGCTGGATTTTGCAGTCCCAAGCATTAGGAGATGAGGGCTGCCACTCTTACAGCGCTCTTACAGCGGAGAGAAAAAGCCGGATGCCGCTCTCCATTGCAGACATCAGATCGCCCCCCTGCAAGCTCTCCTCTCAAGCAGTCCAACCAAAGTTTCCAGCCCCGCTTCAGGGAGCGCTCCTTGAGAGACGAGAGTTTGCAGGGGGCCGATTTGGCATCCGGATTAGAGAGCAAAATCCAGCAGCTCTCCGGATCAGACGCCATTTACCACTCTGAGTCCCAGGCAGCAGGAAACAAAGGCTGCCTTGCGCCACTCCTGACACAAATATACCAAGGCGGAATGCTGCTGCCATACAAATGAAAGTTGTGCTTCACTCCCACAGCTTCCAGCCATCGCAAACGCCGCTTCTTCCCGCTTCTGCCGCCCCCTCCCCCACCGCCACAACAGCACCATTCATTCCGGATGGCGAGGGCTGCGCTCGTTTTTCTGTATTGCACCACCATCAAAACCCCTGTGAAAGGGTTGTTTGACCCCCCCAACCACTGAGCTAAGGTAAGCAAGCCAGGAAAATGCGCTGCGCACTCCCACCCTTTGCCTGCGAGCCCGGACGCTGATCCGGACGGCTGCAGAACGAACTGGGCACCGGCTGTCATGTCTTTTCTGCTGTGCGGGGTTCGGCACCTGGGCTCCCGGGGTTTAAGCCTCTGGGCCAGCCCGTGCTGCTCCAGGATGTTCACTTCGGGCTCCTTGGAATCGCTGCCGGGCAGTTCTTCCCGTTGGGGCGATGGTGGGTGGCAGCGATCGGCGTCGCTTGGACTGCGGGAGCCACGGCGGACTCCTTCCCCACGAGGTATTGCTCTGCATTTCACCACCTCTTCCAGGCTCGCAGCCACCCACCATCGCCCCAACGGGAAGAACCACCCAGCAGCGATTCCAAGGAGCCTGAAGCTAACATCCTGGAGCAGCACGGGCTGGCCCGGAGGCTTAAACCCTGGGAGCATAGGTGCCGAACCCCGCACAGCAGAAAAGACATGACAGCCGGTGCCCAGTTCGTTCTGCAGCCGTCCGGATCGGCGCCAAGCCAGGAAAATGCGCTGCGCACTCCCACCCTTTGCCTGCGAGCCCGGACGCTGATACGGATGGCTGCAGAAGGAACTGGGCACCGGCTGTCATGTCTTTTCTGCTGTGCGGGGTTCGGCATCTGGGCTCCCAGGGTTTAAGCCTCTGGGCCAGCCCGTGCTGCTCCAGGATGTTCGCTTCGGGCTCCTTGGAATCGCTGCCGGGCGGTTCTTCCCGTTGGGGCGATGGTGGGTGGCTGCGATCAGCGTCGATCGCTGCGCACTCCCACCCTTCGCCTGCGAGCCCAGGTGCCGATCTTCTTGGACTGCGGGAGCCACGGCGGTGCTGGCCGGGCTGGGTCTGGTGCGGTGGGCGGAGATGAAGGAGCAGCCTCGGCGGCAGCAGCAGCAGCAATTACAACGGGAAAAGCCGTGGGGAAAGGAGGACGAGGAAGATCTGGCAAGGCGGTGCGAGCACTTCATGGCTCCTCCGGTGAGCGGATTGCGAGAGCTGCGCGACTGGGGCGGAGACATGCGAAGTCGCATGGAGCTTCTCATAATGGAGACGCAGAGCCAGGTGTGCAAGGCGCTGGCCCAGGTCGACCGCGCCGCCGCTTTCACCGTGGACTGCTGGGAAAGGAAGGAAGGTGACCCGAATTCCGGGGTAGAGTGGGGACGCGTTCCTTTCTCGTGGGCCGCGCACTGCCTGGCACCTCTTGTAGGTTGGAACTAATTCAGAGTACAGCTTCCCCTCAATGTTGCCGGCGCTCCCAAAGTGTCATCAGTCAGCGCCAGCAACTCAGATTCGGGTACCCGGCGTATAAGACGACCCCCGACTTTTGAGATGATTTTCCTGGGTTAAAAAGTCGTCTTATACGCCGGAAAATACGGTATATCATTAAATTAATTGCTAATTAACTTGCTTAAATGCCCTGGCTTTCTGAAAGGAGAGCAGAAATATTGGGAGAGAAAAATACAGGTACTTTGCCAATGAAAGGAGCCATTAGGTAACACGAAGTAAGGATGAAGTTCATTTGTTACATTTTTTGACTGATTATGTGCCATTAACTCTTAGAGACCACATAGATTTTCTTCAGGAACATATTTTTAAGTGGATGGCAGTAATTGATTGATTGATTGATGTACACTGGAAAATGAACGGTTGTCTGAGACAACAGGCCACTCCCAAAGCTCTACTATTGTATTTATTTCCTAGACAGGGAGGGGCTGGCTAGAGTCTTCTTTTGCCTGAGAGCCGGCTTATTGCTTTCCTCTCCTCTCCTCTCCTCTCCTCTCCTCTCCTCTCCTGGCATACGCGCATCTGGGATGGGCCCCATCTGTTCCTCCCCCTCACTCAGCTCAGACCCCAAGACAGATGCCTCTCCACCTAGGAGTGGACAGAAGGCCCCGGCTCTGCATCTGCCTCTGATTCTGCTTCCTATCAGAGCCTTCCAAAGGCTCCGAAGCTGGCCCAGGTTCCCCCTCTCCCTCCTCCTCATCTGACTCTGCTGCTAGCTCTGCTAGCAGCCAATCGGCCATAACATATATCTCCAGGGGCAGGAGGTAACAGGCAGGATACCATAACTTGAGGGCTTCCATAGAGAAGGCCTATCATTTAGTCCTTATCTCCAAAGTATAAAAGTGGCAGCAGTAGTGGTGGATTCAGATCTTTAGATAATTGGTTTGCAAATTCAGTACTGACAAGGTGCTGATTGGTATATCCTAGTACTTTGCTTACAGAGCTTTAAAGACAATAATTAGCACTTTCCATTGGGCCAGGAAGCTTGCTGCCAACCAATTACTAACTTTTATATAGATTTAATTTTACATTAACAGAATTGCCCAACCAACCTCATTGCCACAGATTGTACCAGCTGTAGTTCTTGGATCAAAGGCAACCTGGAGACTGCATTGCTATAATCTAATTAAGTGTTATAAATGTGGTCAGGGCATCCTAGTCCAGTAGGATCATTACTGACATATCAGACAAAGTGAGTGATGGTCCCTCTAGCTATGGTTTTCACCTGTTGCTGAAGCAGCTGAGAATCTTAGGAGGACTTGGAAGCCATGAACTCCTCCTTTACATAATCCTATCCAGATTTACATTAGTGGTTACTTATTGATCACTTGTAGCTCTGTCTTGGTAAAATTTAATTCAAATGTATTTTGTTCCATGCAGTTCCATTCTCCTTAATTTCAGGGATTCCAGGGCATCATGATAATCTGTGTCTGTCACTGGCATATTGATGACACTTTACCTCTAACCATTAAATGACCTCTCCCAGTGGTTTATAGAGATGTTAAGCATGGGAGACAACCCTGCATCAGAGCTGCCAAGGACTGAAGCATTTTTTGCACTTATAATCATTGATTGTAACCATCTTCATTTAAGTAAGAGCTGAACAACATTCTGTCTCCTACTCTCAACCCTTATAGCAATCCAGAAGGACATATGCTTGTGACAATTCTGATTATAATGAGACAAGAGTCCTCCAGCTCCCTGCATCTAGATTGGATGTCAGCAACCTGGGGCTCTGGAGTCACATGCGGCTCTTTGGGCCCTTTGCTGTGGCTCCCTGTCAGGTGATCCCATCACTGGCTGGCCCTGCCCCTCACCCTCCCCTCCCAGTCACTCCTCGCCTGGCCTGAGAAGGTAAGGGCGACTGCGAGGGATGGAGAAGCAACCAGGACAGAGAAAGAGAGATACAGAAAAACAGGATGAAAGAGAAGGACATAGTGAGATACAGAGAGAGAGAGAGAGGGAGAGAGAGGGGAGGGAGGGAGGAAGGGAGGGAGGGAGAGAGAAAGAGAGAGAGAGAGAGAGAGAGAGAGAGAGAGAGAGAGATGTCAAAAGGGTTTTGTGGTTCCTGGTGTTTTTTAACAACCGGTTCTCTGTCCTAAAGACCAACTGGATAGGTATGGCTAGGGGGTCATGTGACTGGTCGAAGTGAGTGACATCGAGTTGGCCATGCCCAGCCAGGTTTTTTGCTCCCAGTGTTTTCTTTTCTGTGGGAAACAGGGTCAAATGGTTCTTTGAGTGTTTAAGATTGCAGACCCTTGATCTAGATCATCCCAGCATTGGTTATCTATCAGAGGAACTTATGCTGTTCCTGCAGACCTGAATCCTGACCAAAAAGGTTCCAGATAACCTTGTTTCCTCAACTAGTTCATTTTCCCTACCTTCCCACAAGGACAGGATAGTAAGGTGAAAATTGTCAAATGTGGCTGATCAGAACAGGCAGAAAACTGGGGTCAAATCTCCATTTGCTATTGTTCCAACATACCTCTCAAAGCTACTACATTTTTATTAATATCTGCTTAGTTCGGCAGATAAACAATGACCTACCAGGATGGGCTGATTATAAATACATGAAGCATTCTTAAAAGAAATAAAATTGTGGAAATGGTTCTCCACCCTTATTTTAAACAAAGAAATAGAAGAAAATAAAGCTACACCCTAGATACAGCCATGGAGTCAGGATTTTTCTCCAAAACAAATGATAGAATAAGAGTTTCCAGGACTGACACCTTCTACCAAACAAGCCACAAAATTCAATTCTCATTCCTGTTGTTTGCAGCTTGACCTCCAGGCAGGCTCTTCCTGTCACAGAGGATAGGACAGATGAGAGATAATGAGAAACTAAGTACTTCACAGAAGAGACTGCCAATTCAGCAGCATAAAAGCAGTGATCACATATCACTCAGCTTCTCTTCTTCTCTGAGTAAGAGCAAGGTGAAGTGAGGAGGTCCTTTTAAAAGCTTAAACTGTGGTCTGTCTGAACCGTTGCTCTTGCCTTGTTCTACTGCTCCTTTTGCCATAGTAATTTTATTACACATTATGATAAAGAGATCAAAAACTTAAAAGAATAAAGGAATATGAAGAAAAAATAGAAAGCGCTGAAGGGAAAATGGAAAAAAAATTAAGTATAGTAAAGAAAAGAAATACATAATGAAGTGATTTTCCCTTTATCACAACAAGGCTAAATAGTTTTAATCAGCTATTGCCTTCTCTTGAGAAACAATAAATGTTCTCTTCTTCCATAGCCCATTTTTTATCTATAAACAAATCTTTAAATTTGAATTGTCAATCAGCCCTGGTCAGCAAACGTTCATTAAGGATTACCAGAGATAACATATCTATTTTAACTTTGATCGAATAATAATAATAATAATAATAATAATAATAATAATAATAATAACTCATCCAATGCTCTAAAATTTTCCATTGCTAAATTCCTAAATGCCTAAAAAGCAGCTAAGAAGCTATTTCCAAAAACAACTAAGAAACGAGTAAATTTTATCTCCATATAGGCTACATTGTAGCTTTGAGCTTGGCTGGAACCCTTCAACTCCCAGATGCTCAATTTACGTTCAAAGTGCAAAACCTCAGTTCCTGCAGTCTACTCACAAGGAGCAATTGTTCAGTGTACCTGTGGGCAATCTCACAATCTCTCCTTTTTCTGCAGAGATTTCACTGGTTAGAGATCATCATCTAGCTATTGATCTTCACTGCAATTCCATTCCTGCTCTTCAGGGACATCTAGTTCACCATGCTTTATTCTGTTATGCCTCATGAGATACTACTGTGTACCTTTGAAGCAGGAATAAGAAATTTATTCTTCTTCTACAAAGAATCATTGTTGAGGCAGCTAATATAAAACTGCTAACAATTTGATAGACATTTATTAGAAGAATCTTATGAATACATATTGACCCACCATGAATACATTACAAAAGTAAATCCAAAAATGTATGTTCTTTTTAGTTATTAAATTTGTTTAAATTAATTTCATGTTGAAATTAATGGGCCAGTTCATATTATCATAGTAATGGAATGTCCTGCTCATCCTTTCTCTTGGAATAAATGTGAAACTTTGATCTATCAAAGTTTGTAGTTTTGGCTGTCTTGGTACTCTAAGGGTCTTTTCCAACACCAAAGGTGTAAGTATTCTTTCTATCCTAATGCAGCAAGCATAGAGGATTGCCTTGAAGGACAAAACAAGAATCAGTCAAACGATGCTTGATCCCAAATCAAGTAAATTGTTTACTCAAATGTCTTGCAAGCCTCCATCCTCTTTATTAACATAAAAATAAAAGAGAAAGAAAGGGAAACATATTCACATTTTCAAGATTCTATTATTATAGCCTATAGTAGCTTTAGATCTACAAGTGTCTGTTTCTTAATCTGTTCTACTTTATAGGACTGACATCCTGCTTCTTCAAAGTCCAGCTTTCACTTCCAAAGAGTGTTACAGGGAATATCATGGCTTGCCCAGTTCTGATCTTTTTAAGTAAGAGTGCATCATGGCATCTGAATAACTTTTACGAGGCCTTTATGGATGCTTTACTGGGTCCTAATCTATAAAATACGTTTTTACTAGTTGTTCCTTTACTAGTTGTTGATCGTTAATCCTAAAAGACAGAAGCTATACATTACTTTGATATCTTCATTTTCAGTTCTTAGGTTGGTTGTTGTACCTGTTGTCATTTGTCTGGTTTTAAGTTTTAAGCTCATTTTTTCCCCACTGTGTCCCTTGACATTTATTACTAACACTGAAATAGCTTATTCTAATTTATGAACCTTACTCTTAGATTAATGGTTCTTTCAAGAGTCCTTCAAGGCATGTATTAAATATGATTTTCCCCAATCCATGTATTACCCAGCATGGAAGTGTACTATTTGTTTTCAGCTTAAATTTGACCTTCCTTGCATAATTCAATTCACATTGGTGTCTTAAGTATTAT
Organism: Pantherophis guttatus; assembly: GCF_059756535.1. Lineage (NCBI taxonomy): Eukaryota > Metazoa > Chordata > Lepidosauria > Squamata > Colubridae > Pantherophis > Pantherophis guttatus. The sequence goes on along the minus strand of NC_142065.1, from coordinate 185,711,604 downwards.
TTGGGATAGTCATATCAACAATCACCTGAATGGTTTAGTAAATGTTGAATTTTTATCATTCTCTAGGATTTAAGGAAAGCTAGGATAGTAGTCAGATCTCTGACAGCTTCAAGTAAATCAAAGAAGATGAGTCTCTCCTAACAATTTATGCTTAGCCCCTAAATGTAGTTCTGTTCTAATGTCGTGATTCAATCAGTCCTATGATGAAACATGAACATTGACAGAAGGAATAAAAGAAGGAGTTTTGTGGAAAGATAATTTGTTTTGTGTTCCATTAATACTGATTAGAATACATATGTAATTAACAGTATTGTGAAAACAGTCTGTTTTCATAAACCCAGTAAATGAAACACTTCCATATCCACTGGATTTCCTATTTCCTGACCTTGAATTATGTATTCTGGCAGATCATAATACTAATCTCAGATGCAAGATGAGTATTATAACCAGAATTCTTCTATTTGGCTTCAGTATTCTCTCCCCCCCTCCCCACTCCTTTCCTCTCAACCAGCTGCTTACTTGGCTTGTTGCCTCATTGAAGATAGATGGATGGAAGGAAGGAAGGCTTTTCCCCCACCTCTGTTCCAAACATGCTGTTATGTTCATGAGTCAGTTATCCCAAGCACCGGAAATAACTTTTCCAGTGGTTTTGACAGGTCAGAGGCAATGAGGAAATCACATTTCCATCCCCTATTGTGCCAAGACTACATACTGTACAAGCTAGGAAAGTAGCTTCCCTTTCACTATTCCATTATTCTTGAATCAACAAGTGACAGAGAGGAAAGTGGGAAATGTAAGAGACTAAATGGGGTAAACGGATAACAGATCAGGAAACTAAATTTCATTATATCCTATATTGCATAATCAAGAACATATGATATGATTGACTCGGGGAATCTGCAGTTTTCTTCCATGAATTTAATTACAATTTTGCAAGTAACGTCATTTCTTCAGACAAATTGATTTATTAATTTAAGAGGTTGTAAAACGATGGAATTCTGCCACTGGAAACAGCCTTTCTCTAGTTGCCATTAGGCTATATCTTGAAAATTTGAAGTTTTGTGGGTTTTTTTTTACAAAAGATCTCCAAAGAGTCAATTGCCATGGCTTATCATAAGTCTTGTTACTGAGATCTGATATATCCTGTGTTTTTCTACTTCTATGATATAAATTAGCTTTCCTTAATCTGAAGTTTTCCAAACGTATAGTCCTAGTCTGGACTATAGCCATAGTGATTAGACATTCTACACTTCATAGTTGAATAACTCTAAAGAGAACAAACGAGGGGAAGGGGAGAAGTAAGATGTATTAAAGTTGAGCCTGACTCTGGGTGATGCATCTATACATTTTTTTTATGGAAGTGGAAATGTTGCAGAGCTGGTTTTCACTGGCTTTTTAAAATGCATGTTTTTTATTTCCTAAACTGGCTTGCAGGCTTAAAATTCCCAGGCAGTCGCTTGTCTATAACCCTGCTTAGCTTCAGGGTTCAGCCAAGGTCAGCTACGTGCTGGGAAGACTGATATAAATATACAAAATATTTAGGGAATTCCAATAAATATTTGATACTCCATCTGGGTGATTACAGTTATTTTTAATAACATATGCTTCTTTTTCTTGTCAACTTTTTAAAAAAGGACGATGCTCAATTACTTAATCTAGCTCATTGTTAACATGTTATTATTTGAAAGGCACTGACTATGAAAGGGCTAGAATTATTCCAATTATAAAAGATACTGAAACATAGGTTTGGCCTGATTCAAGTCATGATTTGTTGCCTGACAAAAAGGAACTGGCAGTGTGTTTTACAGAACTTTTATCAAAAAGTATTTTTACATTCAGATTTGTATGTACAGACACATACATTCCAGATTTCCATCATAAACCTTGATGTATGATGCAGCATATAATAAAGACAATGAAGCCTAATCAAATATGACGTGAAAATACATTTTGTCATATAATGAAAAAAATAATTATAAACCTTAATCACTTGCTTAATGATAAATTTGGAAGATTTACTGATTGGAGATGATGTCAAAAGGACATTGAGATTCAAACAGATGTGTTACAATCAGACAGAAGTTTGGATAATTCAGATTTGCACAAAATAACGTATCTTCCCGGCTGAAAGAATGGCTATTTTTTTTTAAAAAAAAAGGAAGATATACTGCCAGAAAAAGTGATGACAGTGAAAACATGCAGAGACATGAAAGAATCATGTATTGTTTTGCCAAAAAAGGCTTTGAATACAGATATCATAAGATGCTTAACATCCTGCAAAAAGCTCCTTTTTAACAAAGAAAAAACAAAACAAAATCCAACCTTTGAGTATTAAATGGCATGTGAAAGAACACGGCAGTCCTTCCCAAGTATGACCCCTAATAAACTGCAAGCATTCTGTTACAGTGCATGAAACAATAATCTAACATTAGATCAGCCTTAGAAACTGCTGCTTGCCTACACACTGGGGTCTTAGAAGTAAAACTATTCTCCTAGAAAAATGCAGCTAATGCCTCTATAGAGTTGAAATAATGCCTATTGTTTCTAAAATGCTCCTGAGTTTGAAAACTATTTCTTAAGATAGTAGATGCCTACAATGCAGTGATGGGTTGCCCCTGGTTCGCACTGGTTCTATACAAGTGGTAGTAAAACTGGCAGGAGGCTCCACCCACCAACCCTGATGTCATCAGAATGCTTCTGCGCATTCACAGAAGAGTGCGCGCACGGCCCCGTTGTGAACCGATGGTAAAGGTAAGTAGAACCCACCCCTGCTATAACGGTATTGTTTAAAGAGATCCCAAAGCTCAGAAAGTTTCCAGTATACTTTCAATTATCTGCCTTAAGCCAAGGACAGAGTAGTTAATTTCAGGTCTTCTGGCTCTTTGGTTTCACTAGTTAATTGGTTGAGCAACTCTTTTAATAAACTTCTCACCAAAACTTTCTCTGCCCATCGCTATTATGATACCATCTCAGCAGCCCCTACTCCACTCCCACGCTTCACTCCCTTCTCCTAGGCTAAGGCACACATAGCCAATCACCCTCACTTCCTCCAAAACATCCAAACCAATGTCCCAGAGCATATTCTGCCCAGGGGTGGGTTCTACTTACCTTTACTACCAGTTCGCAACGGGATCGCTCACTTCGCTCGCACATGCGCCTTGCTTCTGCGCATGCGCAGATATCTGATGATGACATCTGGGGTGGTGGGCGGGGCCTCCTGCTGGTTTTACTACCGGTTCTTGAGAACCGGTCTGAATCAGGGGCAACCCACCACTGGTTCTGCCCCATAGAGAACTGATCCATTCCCTTTAACCACACTACAGAGAGGACATTATCCAGTCCCACTTGCTGGTTCACATCCAAAATCTGAAATAGAATTTCCCCCAGATTTGTTGTGAATTGTCAGGGATTAGATTATTGGTTTTGGTTCTAGAAAACCTCTCAGTGGAATATCTACCAGGGAGGGGTTGAAATGTAGTATCTTAGAAAAGAGTTCAGCTGTACCAAAATGGGTCCATGGCCCAGGGTCACATTAAATTCAAAGGAGTCTGTATTCCATGGTCCCTGGTGGGATAAGGAAGAGGAAAGCAATGCAATGGTCCATTTGGCTTCATGGACAGAGGCTTAGCATGACAAGTGTGCCATGAAGAAATATTAGATTTGACATCTGCTCTGACAGAAGGCCATCAATAAGATGGGTCATTTTAAATATTCCAAATGCCCAGCTGTCTGGCAGATATGCAACATTTCTTCCCTCAGGGAAAAAGGGACATATATCAAGTTGTTGTAGCTTAGCTCTTGTTCCCAGAAAAAACAAGGGGAATAAAGATAAGGGATCCTTTGAACTTCATGTACATTCAAACCTACATTAAGACATGTGTGCCCAGTGGGGAAAATCCAAAATCAGACAGGTTGGGACACATTGCTTGGAGGAGGTAAAGAATGTGAACAGCATGAAGAACTAGTAGTTAAAGAGCTGGTCTAGAAACTAAGGGACCATGAGTTCTAATCCTGTTTTAGGCTGCTGGATGATTTTAGGCCAGTAATAGTCTCTTTCTCTCACACACACATAAATAAATCTAATAAACAAACAAACAAACAAACAATATCCTCATTACCCAGAAGCCTGAATAGATTTTTACATATGGGTAAATCTAGAACCAGCTCACTGCTCCTTAGGAAAATAAAAGTGTTTTGATAAGATTTCATAAAGCACATGATAGTAAAACCAAATGACAAAATTTGTGGTTGAAAACTAGGTTTGTATATATTATCATTCCCAAATGTTTTAATAATGTAGAATACATAATGTGTATGCAGATGATTTTCTCTTATGCCTTTTCTTTGAGTTAGTGTTGACTGGCTGAGCTAATTCTGTATAAAAATCATCATATACTATATGGGAATCAGGTGAAACAGAATGAGCTGAATGAAAGAGTGAGCAGATCTTTTGGTTCAGTTATGAATTAGCACTATTTTAAATGAAAATTATAAGAATTATGCTGACCCAATTTTTCAAGGCCTAAGAACTATAATTACTACTGTACCAGAATTTATAAATGGAACAAGGCAAGAGAGTCTAACTAATTATTTGTTTTATAGCTACTGAGCTGCACCTCTTCCAACTTTCAAAATTGGAAGAAAGAAGAATAAGAGAGAGATATTAGAGCAAGGGAGTTATAAAATGATGGCTTGAAAAAGCTATTCTGAAAAAAAGAGAATTTTTATAGTAGCTTAGAAAAAGATGCCCGAGGTCTGATGATGAGGGAAGAATTTATGAGGAAAACAGCCCCATACAATGTGAGGGCAACCATTTTGTTTCCTTTCAGATCAAGATCCCTTTTCTTTCTGAACTTACCATTCTGTTCATCTAGACTTTTTCTCCCAAATGTTCTGATTTCTAGGCTGTCAGATCAGAAGCAGAGGAGTTACAAGCTAGGCAGGTTGATTCAATTCTTCACCTATCCACAGTCTAAAGTAGGTTTCTTTTAAGAATATTTGTGTCAATCAGACTTTTAGCATAAAAGATCTTGACGATCATACAATTTGTTGCATCATCAGCCAACATCACAGCAATATAAAGCCTGTCTACATTTATCATTTATCATCACAGCAATGGTTGGATGTTGCTATGAGTTACAAGGATGGATAATTTCTTTATATTTTCACTATTTCATTTTGGAATCTAAGAGTTTATGCTATACAGTTGACTTGCTATAGTTTGAAATGAATAGAACACACAGTACTTTTAAAGGTGGTTCATCCAAGAAGAATATTAAATCCAGAATCTAAAAATGCCTAATTGTACATATGCAAATTAGTTGAAGTTCTCAGACATAGAAATCAATTTGAAAAGGGTTCCCTGACAGCTAAAAATTATCACTTCAAAGGATCAGTGGTGAAGAAGAAAACAGAGCTTTCTGTTCCTCTCCCACACAAATTACATTTTGGCTCAAAACAAAATGATGATTTTTTTCTCTCCTCTATTTTATCCACTGAGTGGAGAGAGCATCCCTTTATTTTATGTTCTTTGGTCCTATAAAACAGAGACTGTGATCAGTTTTCAGATGAGCTAAACACAATTTTCACTGTCTTTCTGCCTAACAATAGGTTTTTTCCTCCAATAATACAATCTTTTCTCTCTGCTGCACCAAAGGACATCCATCTGTTTTCATCAGTCTGGAGAGAACATTTGGTCTTTCCAGCAGTGATAACAGAGTCAGTGTGGGCAGTAGCTGGGAATGACAGTATGAAGGATTATGTAATGGAAAGACTGTTTTCTAAAGCAATTTTTTTTGGGGAGGAGGGGGGGAGGAAGGCTTCCAGTTCAGCTGAACCAACTTCTAAATCAGATTGATTTAGGGCGATTCTGCACTGCAGCCTAAGCTACTTCTTTCTGTGCTGTTCCCAACAGTTCCTGAAGCTAACTTAACAAATTTCAGTCCAGACTGCAGTTGTTTGACCATGAGGTCAGCTATGGAGAGACTATGGCCACTGCAAGATCTAATTGGGCATTCCTTGATGACCTTCCTACAGAAAAGCAATCCTCACAGCAGGAAAGACAAACTTTGCACAGGAAAGGCACAAAGATCATCTATCAATGCCTGTCATTCTTTTTAAGAATTGTTCCTTCCTCACAAGTCTCTACTCTTTCCTTTGCTTTCCCAGATGTTTGTCCATAGCGTCCACATTTCTGTCATTTGACACTGCAATGCAGATTCCCCCCCCCATCTTCCTTTTATTGTACCATGATAAGTATGACACTTCAATGAAGAAATGGAACTCTTCTTCATCAGATGAAGAAAAAGAGTTCCTATAGATCTACAGACAGTAGGTCCATGATAACTTTGTATCAATAAAAAAAAAACCTTGATGGTTTAGATTCATAGAAAAAAAGGAGTGACATTATTTGAAACTTTGCAGCTTTCTTCCTCATGCTTACATTGCAATTAAATATTAAGTAGTGAACATAGAGTGGGAAAGAAAGAAGATTTTGGTCAGAAACCATAAGAGAGCCCAGTGGGAGTTGTAAGAGCGGAAAGGAAATTTGTTGGCCGAAAATATGCTGGCCATGAGACATTATTGACTCTGTGGTCTTTATGGGCCCTTGACAGGGGTGAAATGCTCCGAGAACTGCTACTGGTTCGCTGCGCATGCGCAGTGCACACCAAATGCGTGTGTTGCATGCATCCACACATTTGGCATGCTGTGCACGCATGTGCACTGCAGATGCTACTGCATAATGCTGAAAAAGGAGGCTTAAGAAGCCTTTTCTAAGGTAAGTAGAACAGCAAGGGGGGGGAACAGTTGTGCCGCACGATTTAGATTCTCTAGAAAGCAGGATTTCTTGCTTTCTAGCGAATATAAATTGCATGGCACAGCTGATCATCGGAAATACCGGTTCGTTCGAAGCAGTAGCATTTTTTTATTACTGGTTCACCCAAACTGGTAGCTTTTATTACAAACGGTTCACCTGAACTGGTCCGAACCTGTAGCATTTCACCCCTGGCCGTTGCTAAATCATTTCGAATGGAAAGAGGGATGCTACTGACCAGCTGAAAATGTACTAATCCAGCAATCTGGGATAAAATGACTTTTCAGGTGGATGATTAGCCAGTAGGAAACAGTTGCATGCCAAGTGATGGGATCTTGTTAGATTGCAATGAAGTGAGATTGATTGCTTGGAAGAGCTCAAGATAGCTCAGGATAAGAAACAGGGTTTTTAAAGTAGAGCTTCAAAACATGAATAGGGATGTGGTTTTATGATGGTGAACGTCAACATTTAAGAAATGGTGGGTGGCCTATAGTGATAACAGGGCAATTTTAAAATAGAGATCTGGCTTTAGGGCAAAAATCAAAAGATATTTAAATCAAAGCAATTTCCTCCAATTGGGATCAAGTCCAGAATTAGGATCTTTGTCCTCAAGGGAAAGAAAAGGAAACTCTCACTATGAATTTTATCAAGCACAGAATCAGATCCCCAAATAAATCTTGTGATCAATAAAATGAAGTGCCCTTTGACTTGGAGCTCAATTCCTGGGATTTCATAAGCCCATCCCTACAATTTTCTAACTTTAAAAAAGCTTGTTTTGTTAGATTAGCTCTCGAATAATGTAAATAATATGCCTACCTTAAATAAGTTTGCATCATGTATTGTAACTATACATTTAAATTCTTGGATGTGATTTACACATACTTATGCCAACACAAGTTAAATAAATCAACTTTATATTCCTTCCATTTACTTCTTACAATCTAGATATTTAATCCCTTCATATAATGTCCTGGAACTTCTTTTTAGCCTTAGTAGATGTAGGTTAAAATAGGTATGTTCTTATCTCTTGTAACCCTTAATGGACTTTTGCTGACATCAGGACTAAAACAATGAGGCATTAGGGATTTAATTATAGATAGAGGAAGAAGAGATCATTTGTTGCATTTTAAAATTGTAACTAAAATTGTTTATACTTGTGATGAAAGTCATTTCCTTACATATGCATTTTCTTCTTTTACTTTGTGTTGTAATTTTATAATATTACTGTATACACACACACAGACAGTACTAATTCTCTCTTTCAACTAAAAACTGCAAAGTATAAACCCACTGGAGAAGTTTAGTAAGGTTTCTATGATATTCTATTGCATCACTTCACTTCATCTAGACTCAAAAAGGAAATGTATAGAAAGCTGACATAATGAAATAATAATACAAGAAAATAGATCATAATGTATAGGATAAGCCTCATTTAGTTCAATATAATGTAAACAAAAAATCATTTTTTAAAATGTGAAATGTTATGAAAAACGAGAGGTTTTATTTAAAATGGAAACACTGCTTTTAGATAATTTTGCCTGCCTTATTTCAAATACAATATGAGGTTACCTTTCCTGAATCCATGATAGTTCTGATATTCCCTTCTTTCCTTTAAATAACCTTTGATTGGTTCCTTATCTATTCCAGCAGGTTTTAAGTTTTAGATCTTGCCTCTTTATTTCATTGTTTGCTGTCCCAAATGAGTTTTGCTGGAGCTGCAAGAACTCAGCATGGAATATTTGCTACTATTATACAATGTAGATATGAAATCATGAAAAATTTAGGGCTGTGAACTTTGAAAGATTTGAGTATCATATGGTTCAAAGGCATGTCTGTTTTATGCTTGTGAACTCAATCTGCTGTTCTGCTGTGTTTTGAAAGCTATGCATTTATTTTAGTACTACATATTTAAAAACATAAAAAATAGGGAATCCAAAAAGAATACGTTTACAAACTTCAAAGTAACTTTAAATCATTTCTTGTATCAGTCTGAGATTTCAAAATCATTATTAAAATCAAGTTAAAACTCAATAACTAACTAAAGTGGCCAATATAATATGAAACATAAGTCAGAATGAACTATTAATAAAAGTTTCAATCTAGTCTAAAAATTCAAACTTCATTAGCAAATATATAAAACCAATTTTGAAGCCTTAAAATCATGGAAATTCAAACTTGAATGCAATATGAATCCATAGATAATATTGTATTCTACAATACTTTTGCACCTAACCCTACAGCTGCCATAGTTAACATACCTTGACCCATTTTGTTGGAACATCTGTTTTTCTTTGACAGTGAAACAGGAAACTGTTACTGAAGTGGACTATGGAAAATTATTGCTTTCTTTAAATGGTGCTGTCAGAGACCCTCTATAAAATGCTTCAACAAAAACATTCTTCCAGAATAGATAAGAAATTGTCTTCTGCCACTAAGCTGGACCATGTCATTTATTCTGACAGCAGCTTTCTAGCATTTCAACCAGAAGTCTTATCAATCTATGGCGGGAGTTTCAAGCTCGCGGCCCACGGGCCGGATGCGTCACATGCTAGCTCCGCCCCCACCCCATGTAGCGAAGGGGGGAAAAGTCCTGATAAGTCACGTGATACTGCCATGATGACATGAGTCTGACACCTATGGTATCTGATCGTGTACTTGAAACTGGGAATGCCAGATGTTTAAACTTATACACATGTGGCTAGTGACTCAAGAATTCTGGCTCTTGTCATATTTGGCTGATCATTTACAGAAGAGGATAGAACTACCCATTCATGTTTGTGATGATGCAAAAACCTATCTCTATCCAATTCACAGTCCCAGCTTTTGAGTTATAGTTGAAAGATTTGAGAATCTGATGCAGCATTACATTTACACTATTTAAACATTGAACCTTCTGTTTCCAATATGGCCTGCTATATCAACTTTTTCTCTTTTCTGCACATACACCCTAATAAAAAAAAAAGAGGGGGGAGGGAAATTTGGTTTGTTGTATTCTGTCTTCTCTATCCTCCATGAGCAGCATAATTTAAAGTTCCTGGTGTTTAATTAAAAGTCCTGTTCCCTTTTGGCACTGGCTTGCTAGAAAATTGGTACTGCACATAGAGAATAGCCACACATGAGCAAACCCCATCCAAGCTTGTGATGTTCTTAATAAAATAGTGTTTGCAGTGCAGCATCTCTACAAAGAAAAAGAATAATGGAGTGACATGTAGAACAATAAACAAGGGAGCTGTGAGTAGATGCAAATAATTCGCCTCTTCAAATAATAAAGACCGTGTGGTTGTCTAAAATAAAGAACAGGTTTTCCTTCAAATAATTTAAAATTAGAGAATTGTCTTAGATTAACTGAGAAGGCATAAATGGAGGCACATTTGTCTAAAGTTCCCTGGAGAATAGTCTTAAATTCAGAATTGTCCCTTTCGCTGATAGCTTAGGATAATGAGAAAACTTACATCAGTTATTTGGTAATAGTTTTGAGTACAGAGTACAGAGAAGAGCAACAAAAATAATTAGGGGACTGGAGGCTAAAACGTATGAAGAACGGTTGCAGGAATTGGGTATGTCCAGTTTGACAAAAAGAAGGACTAGGGGTGACATGATAGCAGTGTTCCAATATCTCAGGGGCTGTCACAAAGAAGAGGGCAGGACAAAAAGCAATGGGTGGAAACTAATCAACGAGAGAAGCAACCTAGAACTAAGAAGAAATTTCCTGACAGTTACAACAATTAATCAGTGGAACAACTTGCCTCCAGAACATGTAAATGCTCCAACACTGGAAGTTTTTAAGAAGAGATTGGATAATAATTTGTCTGAAATGTTATAGAGTTTCCTGCCTAAGCAGGGGGTTGGACTAGAAGACCTCCAAGGTCCCTTCCAACTCTTATTCTATTCTATTCTATTCTATTCTAGTCTATTCTATTCTAGTCTAGTCTAGTCTAGTCTAGTCTAGTCCAGTCCAGTCCAGTCCAGTCCAGTCCAGTCTAGTCTAGTCTAAGCAAAAGGGTTGGCAACTAGAAGTGCTAACTTGTCAGGAATCAGGAAAAAGAAAGGCAAAGAAAGAGTGAGGCTCACTGTAATTCTTCTAACTATACAACATTCACCCAAAGAAAGGAACTCAACAACACTGCCCAAAAAATCCCAAAACTTTTACCATGCTCTGTCTACTTTAGGGTATTTAGTAGACTTGGAATAAATAGATTTTCCAGAATTATAAGACAACCTACTCTTTAGTTTTAAAACTAAGCAAAATCCAAAAGTAGTTTTTATTACGTTCAAATTTAATATGAACAATGTGAACAATTAATAAACAATGTGAAATTCTTGAGAACGATTTTCTGTTACATTTAATTATTTTAACTGTATGTTATGAAATCACAATCAGTTTGTAAAAAAATGCATGGTAAATCTATGTGCAGTACCAGCAGTAGCCTTGAGGGGGCAGTGTCAGAAAAGGCAAAAAGTGTTGCAGTACAATCTGAACATTCTGAATATCCTATGACCTCTCCTTTGGATCCCTATGATTCTACATCATCTAGAAATATGTGAAATAGCATATAAATATACAAAATAAAAAGATAATCATCAATGACCCCATGTCAACCATCTTGGATTTTTCCCCTGTCCCTCTCTGCGAACATCATGTTCAAACTGATAACTACTCAAAAGTTGATCCTGTTGAATTCATGTGTCTCAGACTAAGGTCCATTTAATAGACATAGGCAATATTCTCTCAGACTAAACTGTATGTCCTCTGGCTTCCTTATCTTCACCTCACTGGACTTTTAAAAATGATTATTTTAATAAAAATAAAAAGATAAGTCATATTGCAAAGCTAGCCAGTGATCTCTAGCTTCATGCTTATTTGCAGAAAGGTGGGCAGGTTAATTAGTCCATTGGCTGAAAGATAAATGTTCTGTGACAGGTCATATCCTCCACCATAACTATTTTGGAATAACTATCTTTCCAATTTTGAAATGTTATACACCACATGTGTTCAGAATTCCAAATAGGTTTAGGTTTCTTGATTGCAACAAGTACAAAAAAAAAAAAAAACATGGTTTCCAAGTAGAAATAACATTTCATCAAGATTCAGACTGGCCCTCTCCACCAATTCTATCTCTGAGAGCAATGGAATCATCCAAACTGCCACTTTCCTCACTGGAAGAGTTTCACTGAGCAGTTCTGAGCTGCTTGTGAATCCTGTAAAGGAGAGGTGGGCGGCACATGAATTAACAACCGGTTCGCCCCAGCACCGAAAATGTAAGCATGCGCGTGACCTTCTGTGAATGCACTTTGCTCGCACACGTGCGCATGGCTTAAAAAATGCAGCTAAATAGGACAGCATATCACCGGGGCGGGTGGGTGGCCCACCCGTAGGTCACAATTACCGATTCGTCCAAACCAGTCCAAACCGGCTGAATCCCCCCCTGCTGTGAAGTGACCAGGCATTTGAATAAATGAGAAAATCCTTTTGCATTCTGTCAATAGTTGTTTGCTCTCAAGGAATCTTACATTTGAGATCGTTAGAATAAATATTTAGTTTCTAAAGTCTCGAAGCAATGTAGCATTGGCAGAAATAAAAGTAAGTAGGCATTAGGAATTATCTTTTTTTAAAAAAAAAAAAAAGAACAGACAAATTTAACAAGAGTGTTCAAAGAATGAATTAAAGTGAAGATTTCTAGCCAGATTTATCCAGTCCTATCAAATAAAATAAACATGCTTAAGAATTGTTCTTTGATTTCATTTTAAATATAATTAATTTGGATTTTTTTTTAAAAAAAGTCTTTTTTTGCCTTATGTACAATATAAGATTACGCTGGGTTCAGGTAATGCAAATTTATCTTACATTCCTGAATTCAGGCTTAAAGTAATTTCCTCCTTGTATCTGTGGGCAAATATATAAGCAGCTGGAGTATCATTCAAACTGAACAGATGGATAATCATAGTGTGAGCAGATTGGTGAAGAGGCACAGTGTAGGATGTGATGCCATCCTCCTCTGAACTTAAACTTTTTTGGAAAAGCAGCTTTTCTATTAAAAAAAAGAAAAACAACAACAAACACAATGACTCTTCAGTCCCAACCTAGTAAATATCTCACCATTTAATCCACGGTGCAATCTATTGCATGTTTACAATACATGCTCAAGATGTCCCAAGCCTGTCATTACATTTATTACATGCTGCGAATGTAAAAACCTCCTTGCCAGAATGCAAATTGCCAGCTCAGGCATTTCCAGTCCAAGTCTTCTTGAGAGAGAGAGATTCACATACACAAAGGAGGTGCCCCAGTCGCTCCCTCTTGGAGACACACTAAAGACTTCATTTAAAATAGAAGGCAAAATTCTATGCAGTGAAGTTTTCAAAACAGTTGGGTTTATCATCTTCAAGCAGCTTTTCATTAAAGTATGAAATTCCCCAAAAGCAAGAAAATTGCAGTAAATTGAATTAGAGAAGCAGTTTCTTCAGTTGGTGCTATTTTGGTAACAATAAGCAAAAGTTTTCTGTGTGGTACTAAATCAAGTTCCAATGATCTAAATTCTTCTATACAAGCTAGTATATGGTACATAATTCACCTTTATGTATTGTAGGCTATGTTCATAATTTTTCTTTAAATTCTTTATATAGTTGGCTTTCTTGAAGACATTCCTGTTGACTTCTAATTTTAGGATGGAGAACTCTAGAGTTATGTATGCAATCTTCTTTTACGCTGATGTCTCTGTAATATATATTTTCCTGCATGATGCTTTCCAATTGTATTTGGACAATGACTCTTTTGATCATAACTACTGGAATTGCTGGGATTAATGTTCATCAGATTCTAGAGGGCCATAGCTTAATATAATGCATGAACTAGATCAGCATAGTATTTTCAAAAAATCTTGGTTAATATATTATAGTACTATCTGATTCGTGAATTGTTCTTTTATTCCAATCCCTAATCTTTCACCTAACAACCTGAAGCCAAATGATGATGTTGGAAGAATTCTAAACCATGCTTGGATATACACTTTAGAGATTACTAGTCCAGGCTATTCCATAAATTCCTTCCAGACATGCCATCCAGTCCTCTCAAAATGATACACTTTGCCCCTTCCTTTATTGCAGTGGTTCTTAACCCTGGGTAAATTACCCAAATTTATCTTTATAACATAATCTTGCAAAGTCTGATGAGGACTTTGTTTTGAGACCTTTTTCTTCCTTGCTTTTCTCCATTGAGGGTGGAGACAGCAGCCAGACGTGGGTTGTGCTCATTGGTCAGAGGTTGGACTGAGCCTGTAAATTCTTCTTAAATCCTCCCCTGTTGCTAGGGCACCCAGCTTTTTGCTCAGTCGTCAGACTGGACAAGTTGTGTGGAAAGTTTGCTCGGTTTTGCCTTTTATTGCTGTTAACTTTTGCTATCTGATTCATTCGGTTCATTTGACTTTGGATTACCTGTGACTATTCTCTAGCCTGCTGGATTGGATTGGGTAAATTATATCTTGTCAGCTCCTTGTGAGCGGCTGAGTTTTCTCTCCCCCTGTCCCTTTCATTCCCGATTAAATTGATTAATCCTTCCCTCCTTTCGTGGAGCTATTCGCTCCCTTTTGGGGAGGAGGGTATTGATTTTGCCTTACTTTCCTTATTAACCAGGCTTTTAATCTGTTTGTGGAGCCTCGCGCCCCCCCCCATAGGCTTCTCCTGGTTGCCTGGATTTATATTCCATTTTAATTGCGAAGTCTCGCGCTTCCTGGTATTAGCTACTTGTCGGCTGGCGCTAGGCTTCTCCTTTGAAGGAGTTTTGAAGCCCGTTTGTCTCCCCTCGCTGGCGCTAGTCGCCTCAGCTTGTCAGCGCCGTTTCTCCAGTCCTCCTCTCGCCGATGCAGAGCCCAGGCAATAAACGGAGTTTTTTCGGTGCCTAATTAGTCTGCCCCTCAGCTGTTCAGCGCAAGGAGCGGAGTACCGCGCTCCTGACTGTAGCCGCTTGTCGGCTCTTCTGAAGGGATCCTCGTGTCCCTAACTATACCATCAGGGGCATTTTTATCATCGGAGGCATTATTTGAGTTGCTTACCCTTCTGAGCGTCCCCTGGACTATATAGAGCCTCGCGCTCTCCCTGCAGCTTGCTCGGGCGCCATTTTGTAGCGCCGAGCATTTTCCCTTACATAAAAGAGCTTCCCGCTCTCCCTGCAGTTTGCTCGGGCGCCATTTTGTTGCTAGGTAAATTTGGGCCCCGAGCAGTTTTGAAGATTATAAGGAGCTGCGCACCCCTCCTGCACATTCCTGAGCTCTAATTTGAATCACTCCTCTAAGTGAGGGTGCCATCTGCAATACATAAGGACAAAGAGTTTTTTCTTCTTTGGCTCTTTAAAACATTGTGTCTGGCTGTCCTAATCACTGTATTAGTTTGCAGTTTATGTTATCTTACCTGGTTGATTGTTGTCTTTCATAATGCCTAAAGCACAGGCCAAGTCCAGACATGGCCGCAAGGCCACAGTGTGCGAACAGTCTGAGGCCTCCATCCGGGAGAGCCAGGCTCAGACTCCAAATGAAGGAGTGAAGGCCCCTGCTTCTGCCACCAAGCGTCCCTCGCTTGCCCCCAAAGTGCCTAGGGGTCAGGGTAAGCTTTCCAATGATACTTCTAGGAGGCAGGTTGGCAATGGTACACCTAATTGCAGGGCGGCCAGGATTCCTTCTGAGAATCAGCTGCGGGATATATCTTTGACTCCTGATCAAAGATCTTTACAAGATTTCCCTATATCAGTTCCTTCCACAGAGGTTTGGGGATCAGCTCCCTTAGTGGGAACTCATTCCACGGTGGAGTCCAACGCTCCCAGCCTTCAGATGGCTCATCCGCCTATCTCCTCTGTTCCGGTCCGAGCCTCTATGGAAGCCGGCCCGGCCCCAGGTCCACCTCCGGTCAATTGGCAACCGGAAGACATTCAACGAATGATTGCTGTAGCAGTACATCATTCCTTGTCTACTCATTTCAATCCTGCTCCAGGTCCGACTCCTTCTCGTTCGGCCCTTTCAGAACCTCCAGAATCTCCGAGCAGGTTTGATATGGAGGATGCCATTTCTCTGGCAGGTTCGGATTCTCCATGCGTTTCAGGGGTCAGCGATCATTCCAAGGAGGTGTACACGGAACCCCAGGAACCAGAGCTTTCAGAGGATGAGGGATTGCCCCCGGACCAACCATCCTTCACAGGCCTTTTTCCCCAGTCTCTCTTTAAGTCACTGCTCTTTAAGGCGGTAAATGCAGCTCAACTGGGTCCTACTTCTCTGTCAGACCCACCAACTGCGACCTCCTTGAATCCGTTGTTTGCAGAACAACCAAAGGCTGTGACAGCCATTCCCACACCGCCACTTTTTATGGAAGTCATCCAGAAGCAGTGGTCTAGCCCCTCTTCGGTTCCAGTGCCTTCTGCCACGGACAAGAGGAACTTCATTGTTTCGTCAGACCTAGAGTCTTTGCTCCAGGTTCCCTCGGTCAACTCCCCTGTGGCGGCATTGCTCTCTTCTTCCTCCATCCCTGGAGATCCGGAGGAAGGCCTGAGACCTAAGGAACGCAGATCCGAACAGGTTCTTCAGAGGGCTCACTTGGGTGCGGCATGGGCCATTAAATCTGTGACCACCGCATCTTTCTTTAATCGGACAACGATTTTGTGGCTTAAACAGTTGCAGGAAAAGATGTCTTCTGAGGACTCTAGATTGAGGCAGGACTTGAATAAAATTATAGCTGCGGTACAGTTTTCTGCAGATGCCACCTTGCACACCACTCAATTCGCAGCTAAGTCCCTGGCCTCCTCCATCGCAGCCCGCCACTTAGTGTGGCTTCGCCATTGGCAGGCCGACGCGAGGCATAAATGGCGTCTGGCTTCAGTGCCCTTCTCAGGGACTAAGTTGTTTGGCGAACACTTGGACAAGTTCGTCATAGAGACCAAAGATAAAAGAAAGATCCTTCCGGCTGTCTTCCGTAGGGGGGAACCTCGGGTCTTCCCTTATCCTCCTCGTTCTCAGTTCCATCCGGAGGGGGGAATAGGCCCCCCCAGAAACATGGGTAATTTCTACACGGGGCCCCTGAATTCTAGGCAGAGGGCGGCTCAGGAGAGACCAGCCAGAGGGAGGAATTTTGGTTCCCAATGGCCCTTTCGAGGGGGAGGGGGTCGTTTCATCCGTCGCCGTCGTTAGTAGTACCAGGGATCCTCCCATTGGCGGACGATTGGGCTTTTTCGCCAAAGCTTGGGAGGGTACTACTTCAGATTGCTGGGTCCGGGCCTCTATTTCATCTGGACTGGCCATTGAATTCGTTTCCACCCCTCCTTTGTCTTTTATCCGATGTCCCCTGTCCCACATGGCCAAACATCGATCACGCATGGAGTCGGCTATCGACCATCTGCTGGCCATTGAGGCTATTCAACGAGTACCTCTTGACCAGGTGGGACAGGGGTTCTATTCTAGGGTCTTCTTAGTCCCTAAGTCATCGGGTGGGTGGAGACCTATTCTGGACCTTAAACGTTTGAACCAGTTTGTGGTTTATAGAAGGTTCAAAATGCAATCTTTGTCTTCTATCCTGGATGGCGTACGGAGGGGCGATCTCCTCTGTTCAATAGATCTCATGGAGGCTTATCTCCATATCCCCATTCGCCCTTCTCATAGGCAATTCCTTCGCTTTTGCTATGCTGGGGTTCACTACCAGTATAGGGCCTTGCCCTTTGGTCTTTCCTCTGCTCCCCGTAGTTTCACCAAGATTTTGGGGGCCTTGGCGGCCAGCCTCAGGCTTAAGGCCGTTCGTCTCCAGTGCTACCTGGATGACATTCTTATTATGTCGTCTTCCCATCAACAGGCCATGTCTGATCTCAGTCTTACAATTCAGACTCTAGCCTCGCACGGCTTCTCTGTTAATGGAGAGAAAAGCCATCTGGAACCCTCTACTAGAATTCTTCACTTGGGAGCTACTATTGATTCAGTACAAGGTAGAGTTTTTCTCTCCCCTGATCGCCAGGCTGGGTTGAGGTCTCTGGTAGCTAGGGTCCTTAGAGATAGGAGGGCCTCCCCTCTTCTCCTTTCCAAATTGTTAGGGAAGATGGTCTCAGCCATCTCTATTGTTCCATGGGCCAGGTTACACCTTAGAGACCTTCAATGGTTTATCTTGCCTTTCCAGAAGACGGGCAAGGGATCCTCCTCGACCAAAGTGGCCGTTCCACGGGCGGTGCTTTCATCCCTTCGCTGGTGGCTGTCTCCTGCGCTCTCCAGGGGTTGCCTGTTCCTGGAACCCCAGGTGATAACTGTGACTACCGACGCCAGCAAGTCCGGCTGGGGGGCTCACTGCAGTGCCCAATTTGCTCAGGGGACCTGGTCCACTAGGGAGGCGGCCCGCAGCATCAATTGGCTGGAACTGCGGGTGATTTTCCTGGCACTTCGGGCTTTTCTACGACTGGTGTCCGGCAAGCATGTGTTGGTTTTAACCGACAACACCTCTGCCAAGGCGCACGTCAATCGCCAAGGCGGCACCCGATCTCCATCGCTAATGCGGGAAGCAAAGAAACTAGGTCTTTGGGCGGAGAGGCATCTGGCCTCCTTGAAAGCGGACCACATATCGGGGGTCTCAAACGTGACGGCAGACTGGCTGAGTCGCCAGCAATTGGACCACGGGGAATGGAGCCTCCATCCGCTCCTCTTTCAACAGATGACGGTCCTTTTCGGAATGCCGAAAGTCGATCTCTTTGCTTCCCCTCAGAACAGCAGGTTGCATCGTTTCTTCTCCCGCTTCCCTTCCCTTCAGGCGGAAGCTGTGGATGCTCTGCGCTCCCCTTGGCCACAGGGCCTACTGTACGCCTTTCCTCCATTTCCTCTCATCCCGAGGGTGATTCGAAAGCTGTTACTGGAACAAGCGGAGGTTGTTCTTGTGGCCCCACATTGGCCGAGGAGGTCATGGTTTGCAGACCTCATTCATCTGTCAGTGGCCCCTCCTTGGAGGATTCCGTGTGCCCCAGATTGCCTCAGCCAAGGAACGATTGTACATCCAGAGCCTCAGTGGCTCCAGTTGACCGCCTGGCGGTTGAGTGGGAAGCGCTGCAGCGGGACCACATCCCTTCTGACGTGATCCATACCATCCAGGCATCCCGACGGTCATCTACGGAACGGATTTATTCCGCTACCTGGCGGTCCTTTTCTTCTTGGTGTGAAACCCAGGGGTTTTCTCCCCTTTGAGCGTCAATCTTGCAGGTCCTCCGGTTTTTACAGTCTGGTCTCGTCAAAGGTCTGTCTCCAAACACACTCCGGAGACAGGTGGCTGCAATTTCTTCCATCCTAAGGTATAATTCTGTTCATTCGCTATCTCAACAGCCTCTGATTCGCCGTTTTCTACGAGGTGCGACTAATCTCTGCCCGCCTGTTTGGCATCGGTATCCCTCTTGGGATCTTTCCTTGGTACTGGACTCTCTTATGGGGCTGCCTTACGAGCCTCTCGAGTCAGTCTGCTTGCGCTTGTTGTCTGGCAAGGTAGCCTTTTTAGTTGCAATTACATCGGCGCGTCGAATTTCAGAGCTTGCAGCATTGTCCATTAGAGAGGATTTGTGTGTCTTCCATGAGGATAGGGTGGTCCTCAGACTGGACCCTACCTTTGTGACTAAGATTAACTCTCCGTTTCATCGCTTACAGGAACTGGTCCTACCAGATTTTTATCCTGCTCCTTCAGGTCCGGCGGAGTGTCGTTTGCAGATGTTGGATGTCCGTCGAGCACTTAATCTCTACCTCCAGAGGACTGCTGATATTCGGCGGACAGAATCGCTATTTGTTTCCTTTCTACCATCTTCTTTAGGACAGAGAGTGACCTCTTCCACGGTGGGTCGTTGGATCCGTGCAACGATTGCAACAGCTTACGAACTTAGGTCGTTGCCCCCTCCTTCTTCAATCACAGCCCACTCGACCAGAAGTGCTGCGACCACGGCGGCTTGGGCTTCGAGGGCTTCCTTGGATGAGATTTGCAGGGCGGCAACCTGGACGTCTCCTTCACCCTTTATTAGACACTATAAACTGGATAAGTTCGCCTCTGCGGAGGCTGATTTTGGGAGGCGTGTGTTACAGAGTGTTGCAGTTTGGGAGGGGTCTTCTGCCCAGACTGTTCCCACCCGTGAATTGGGACAGTGATCTTTGGTATGTCCCACATCTGGCTGCTGTCTCCACCCTCAATGGAGAAGGGGCGTTGGTCCTACCTGATACGCCCCTTCTCGTTGAGTGGAGACAGCAGCCAGCCCCACCCTGGTGTTGCAGTCTGGTCATTACTGTTATTACTTGTATCTCATGTTGTTTTCCTGTTTTCTTTCCACACACCGAGTCTGTTTTTCCTCCTTCGACAAAAGCTGGGTGCCCTAGCAACAGGGGAGGATTTAAGAAGAATTTACAGGCTCAGTCCAACCTCTGACCAATGAGCACAACCCACGTCTGGCTGCTGTCTCCACTCAACGAGAAGGGGCGTATCAGGTAGGACCAACGCCCCATCTCTTTGGTAATGGTTCTCCCCTCTCCCCTTCAAGGTTATGCCCTTTATTTTCTACACTGGTTACCTGTCAAAGAGATGGCAGTGTTATTTACCAGGTAAGTCAAGGACATCTGAGAACTGCACTTGAAGGTTAGGGGTTATCACAAAAGTGTTTTTTTCACATATGGACAAGAGAAGAAGCATAAGGTTGCAACAGAAGATAAAATAGATTTGCATATATTAATTTGTACAGATATAGATTTGAAAAAGGGGTGCGGCGGCTCAGTGGCTAAGATGCTGAGCTTATCGATCGAAAGGTTGGCAGTTCAGCCGTTCGAATCCCTAGTGCCGCATAACGGGGTGAGCTCCCGTTACTTGTCCCAGCTTCTGCCAACCTAGCAGTTTGACAGCATGTAAAAAATTCAATAAAAAAAATAGGGACTACTTTGGTGTTTAGTCATGCCGGCCACATGACCATGGAGACTTCTTCGGATAGCACTGGCTGTTTGGCTTTGAAACGGAGATGAGCACCGCCCCCTAGAGTCAGGAATGACTAGCACATATGTATGACGGAAACCTTTACCTTTACCTTAGATTTGAAAATAATTTCTTAACATAAATGGAAATATGGTAGCTCTAACTACACAGAGAATACAATAAAGAAATGACTTATGTACTCCAACTGTCTGCTGACTCATGATGAGCAGCTTCAAGATCCCTGTCTTGCTTTTCCTGCTTCCTTACTTTTAAATCACATTTGGGCCACACAGTCCTTTAAGCAAAGGACTGTAAAGTAAACATCTGGCCACTGAAGCTAACAAGACCAATTTTAAAGGATAGATAAGAACTGGAGGCATTTTTTCTAAGCTCTTAGATTTACTTTAAAAATTCTATTTTTCCCCCCAAGTTTAGTTATTAGAAAGATCTCATCTTTAGATGAGATGTTATCAAAAATAAAAATCTATAAAATGTTCAACTAATCTACCAGTATTTTTAAGGGCTGCTAATATTCTCATGCTTTGTTCACAAACCACTGCTATATTTCAAATCTTGCCATAGAATGCTGGTGCTAATCGAATTTGTTCCACTTCAACAGAGCTCTTCAATATCTCTGCTACACATGTATTGCTGTTTTTGTGCACACTTATTAAACCTTAGAGAAGGGATGGGAACATTCTGAATGTATTTTCCATAATGGCAGGAAATATACAATCCAGATAGACAGCAGCATCCATAACAAGTCAAAAGAACGTGAAAATAATACATTACATCATTTTTATCAATGACCAGAACGACAGGGTTGAGAGGATGATTATCTGATTTGCAGAAGATCCAAAACTAAAGGCTGGCTGATGCTTTAGAAGACAAAGAAGATTAAAGAACATGTAGATAAGTTTGAACAGTCGGCTGAAATGAATAGGATGAAATGTAGCAGGGAGAAATGTCATGCATCTTGGGAGAGAAAATGAAAGACAGAAGTTTAAGATAAGAGATATCTGAGTGGTAGTGGCCCATGTGAAAAAAATATCTAGATGTTTTAGTCGTATACAAGTTCAACATGAGCCAACACTGTGATGCAGCTGCTAAACAGATTAGTTCTATCTTAAGGTGCATGAACATAGATTCAGAATCATAGGTAGTGATTTTCAACTCGACTCTGCTGGGATCTTGGTGTTTACTAAGCTTGCAATGATTCCTTACCAAACTAGGTAACATTTACAGTGCTGTGACACAATGAAGTGAGGTTTTCTGGCTTTTTTAAGTGTAGTAGATTGATTTACCTACTTTGATCAGATTCTTTTCATAGGTTATGATTGTGGTGCTTTAGTTGGTTGCATGGAAATCTTTATGGGTTATATGAGTATCCATCATAAGTCCCATCACATTGAAAAATGCTATAAAGACTATCAAAGGTTCCTTTTTTATAATTCTAGCTATTTCAGTTTTTGGATGCTTAGTTATGTTGGTGCTGTGCATAGTTTTGTCTTGCTCAGTTGTCTGATTTTCTGAAGGCACTGTGATAATGAATTAATAGCACATTACTCCCATTTTAATGTGGTGTCGACATTTTTAATGAGTTCTTTGGTTAAGTTGTATGTTGGTGTTCTGGTAGCAAAATAATTGGATGGAATAGTATATCTTCTTAGTGCATGTCTGAGTACCTATAGAAATGTTGGAAGATGTTCCACAGCATTTCATTCAACATTGTTCTTCTTTTGTATTTTTCTCTTCTCTTAATTAAATCATTGAGAGTTATCTTGATTTGTTTGTCTGGATCAGATTCATGCTTAGGAAGGTGTATATTTCTTCTTCATTCAAGAGTTATTTGCTTTCTCAATGTATTGTCCTCTATCTATAACTGTCTGTCTTTTTCTGCTGGAAAAGTCCAATGCAAGTACATCAGTTGCATCATTTGCACAATAGAAAGTCACTAATTGTCTCCACTCCTATATAAACCCATGAGCAGAATTTAATATCACATAATATTTTTGTCATCGTCCCAATACGGAAAGAAAATCGTTACTCTCTTCTTCATATTTTAAACCCAGAGGTATGCAACTTAGTGCCATATACCTATGGGTCTGTTTTTTGACACATGGCAAATTCTTTACTGTACTTGGTCCATATTTTTAAATATGGTTTTTAATTAAGAAAATAAATAAGAATAGAACCTATTCTTTAATAGAACATTAAAGGTAATGTGTTTACCTTTAGCTTCATTTAATTTCAGGTTCTCTATGAGGAATCTAGAGGCATTCTTAGAACATAGAATTGGAGGGTTCCTACAGCCCAGGCTCTTTGAAACTATATCCAGTTCCCTAGGACGGAAGATGGGAAAACAAAGTTAAGAGTAGCACAGAAAACATGACAGGAAGAAGCCTTACTAACTTGCCTTGTAGTAAATTGTCCTTGTGATTGGTTATGGCAGTGTTGTGACTGAGGCCCAAATAGTGATTACCAAACACAATTCAGTCCTGAACAAACTTATTTTATTAAAACAGCTGAGAATTAATTCATTCGCAGCTTAGTCCAAAACAAATTCTTCATGACCAGTCCCTCAGCCTTATCACCAAACTTTGATGTCTTTGGCAACCTGCCAAAGGCTTTTCTTGGCAAAAAACCCACAAAGTTCAAGAGACGCTGACAAGAAGCACTGGAATCAACATTGCTTTTCTACAAAGAACCCAACGGCTCGTTACTGCTCTTTTAAGACTTATGGGAGTGGCCAGTCATCTTCTGGCCTTACTCCCAAGTTGTCCTTTTTCCTTCAGTTGCTCTTGCCCTCTGGCAGCTCTTTGCATGTGTGCACTAGGAACAGGCTCCTCCTGTTCCTCTGTCTCTCTGCTGTCCTCTCTGGAGTCCATGCATCGCTTCCAGATGGCCCTGGCCCCATCTCTGCATCCAATGCAGAGCCCTTATCCAGGCCTTCCCCTGACTCCAGGACTGGCCCTTTGTCCTCCCCAGTCTCCTCACTATCCGACTCCACTGCCAAATCCGCAGGCTGCTGGCGGACCACAACAGGCAGCCACTTTATATGTCTTCTGCCATTTTGTGAAAGCATCTATGATATCTTCAAAAATCCAAATGTGCCAACTGACAATACAAAGGGTGGTTACTGATCACAAACTATTTACATTTTTTTCTTCTCCAAGTGAAACTGTTCTACCTTCATTATAAGCTCTGCTGAAAATTGGAACAGGACAGGACAGACCCAAAATATGCAGAATTTGAAGAGTAAGGGAAACTAACTCCTTTAATGGCTTCTGGTTTGAGGAAGGCTTTGGATTCACTAAGAATGGTTTTATTTTCTTTATACACATCACAGAAGTGAAATGCCCAGGAACTAAAATATAAGAAAATGCTGGATAAATAATTAAAGAGGATTAAAAATGTTTGAAGCACACTGACAGCAGAGCAGCAAGCCTAAAAGAATGAAAGTTAATATTTATTATGCTTGAGGAAGAAATCTAGATTAGTAATAATATTCCTTCTAATTCTCTTATTTCTTCAGCCTTAGCCTCCTAGTATGCTGATTCCTGGTGTGTAGGATAATATTATAGAATTTCTAACCAAGGTGGTCTCTCACTTCTAAAATACTAGTCAATGTAAGTATCTCCTTTGCACATCCTTGAACTGGAGCACACAGAGGAATTCATCAAAATTTGTGATTCATAGCTGTATTATTTTTATTAGTTTCATCCATTAATATTATAGTAAAGTAGCTCAGATATTATTATCTTTATCAAAGCTACTCATGAACCATTTTTTAAATTTTCCAAATTTTTCTTTATTACATATTACGTATTATCTTGGAGATAGTCTATCACAGTGATGACTAACCTTTTCCAGACCAAGTGCCCAAAGCACAAGCGACTGAACCCCCAAAATGCAATTTGCACCCTGCCCCATACATTGCACGTGCCCCCTGCACATGCCCCAGCCCGCATGTGCATGTACAGGTGGCCATGCATGTACCCCGCCCCCGCACATGTGCAGCAGAGACCCAAAGATCAGCTGGCCAGAGAGAGGCATGCATACATGCGCAGCAGA
The DNA here is from genome assembly GCF_059756535.1 of Pantherophis guttatus. Taxonomy (NCBI): domain Eukaryota; kingdom Metazoa; phylum Chordata; class Lepidosauria; order Squamata; family Colubridae; genus Pantherophis; species Pantherophis guttatus. The sequence goes on along the minus strand of NC_142065.1, from coordinate 185,686,781 downwards.
GCTGAACTGGGGTGATGGGTCATGTGCCATCACCATCACTGGCATCACTATCAGGTAGCATCGAGTGGGGCAAGCTGATCATTATATTAAAAAAACCTATCACAGGACATTTTTAGCTTTTTGGAAAAATTCTGGTGGACTATAATACAATATTCAAGAAAGATAGTCATTTTTTATGTTTCTTATACTATAACTATATATAACTATATATGTTAGAAAGTGGGAAACCATAAGTTCAATTCCTGCCTTAGCCATGAAAGCCAACTGGGTCACTTTAGGCCCTCTCCCTCCCAGGTTATTGTTGTTGTGGGGAAAACAGGAGGAACAAGATATATCTGCTGCTTTGAGTGATTTGTAAAAATAATAATAGAGGACTATGCTGTAAATAAACATTTTTTCCTCTCATTTTTATGGTTCAGCAAAATATTCAAGGATGCATTTTATCTGTCTGAGCACCCAGTTTGTATACCAACCTAATTTGTTCAGTATTCAAATCTCCCAAGATCTTCCTCAGAAATGCAGGCATAAGGCAATGTTTTACTTCAGTTTGTCTTGATGGGGAGGGGGAAAAAGGCCTATTTCTCCAACAGAAGGGAATATATGTAGGTCGGGGTTGACTTGTGAAGTCCAACTTCTCATCTAAAGCTAATATTTGCAGGTCTACTCATCTTTATGACATATTCACAAACCAGCTGGGCCACTATAGTTCTCAAAACACTTGCTAATAAAAGTTGAAAAAATAGCCCCTTTCCTACATTCTATAACAACCAATTAACAATTTCAGTAGTTTGCACAAACATGATATTTTTACAAGGAGACCCCAATTATTTTGGCTATGAAAAGTTATTCCTATTGAAGTTGAAGACATAGAACAACTTTTCAGTAAATAAGTACCTTTGAAAGGCTAACCAATAATTATGCAATCCATAATGAATAAAATAGTAGCAATAAAACCACTGGAAAAGATATTCAGATATTCAGATTTGCCTATACCTACAAAGAATAGAATTGTACAGTGGTTTTCCTTCTGATTTTTTATAGTTGCAAAAGCTGAATTTTGAAGAAACAAGATAGAAAGATTGGCACTTTTGAATATTGATTTTGTATAATATTGTGAATAGTCAAAACAAAGTTGCTAGTCAAGGGCAAGGAATTAGCATAAACTATTATATTATATTTTAGACATTATTTCCTATTCCCTGAGAAGTCCGTGATGCTGGGAAAAGTGGAAGAAAAGAGGATTATCAGCAACAAAGAGCATAGACTAAATTGCAACAGCAAATAAAGGAACATTGAAAGGCCCAAAGGAAAATGACCATACAGAAAGTCTATTGATATGGTCACTAAGACTGAACTTCAAACAGATGGCATTTAATCAATCCTTTAAATATGAAATAGTACATATAATACATATTTAAAAATAATTTCTCAGAATTATGACAGAGCCAGCAATTCTCTTTAAAGTGTCCTACTCAGGAGAAAATTCTTACTTGGGAACAGAGTCTTCTTTACAGCTTTGGGCTTTTTATCTAGATAAATTTTATTTGATTATCAATGTCCATATCTTTCCTCTATATACTCCCTTAGAATGAAAGCATGAACACTTTCTATCCTAAGGGGGAGGATGTTTAAATGGACCAAAATGTTTTGGTTAGCGGTAAGGACGCAGTGGCTCAGTGGCTAAGACACTGAGTTTATCGATTGAAAGGTTGGCAATTCAGCGGTTCAAATCCCTAGTGCCGCATAACGGGGTGAGCTCTCATTACTTGTCCCAGCTTCTGCCAACCTAGAGGTTTGAAAGCACATAAAAAATGCAAGTAGAAAAATAGGGACCATTTTTGGTGGGAAGGTAACAGCGTTCCATGCACCTTTGGTGTTTAATCATGCCGACCACATGACCATGGAGACATCTTTGGACAGCACTGGCTCTTCAGCTTTGAAACGGACATGAGCAGTGCCCCCTAGAGTCGGGAACAACTAGCACATATGTGCAAAGGAACCTTTATCTTTACCTTTAAGATCTCTCAGCTCAATTTGCTTTTTGTAGTTTCCTGGATTAGCTCCTTCTCCAAAGACTAATATTTGGAGGAAATGACAATATAGGAAATAATTATTCTGACTTATTTGCAGGGTTTCTATAAGGACTGAGGTGAATTTGAAGATAATTACAAGAAATCTTACTCTAACTATAAAGAATGTTTGATCATTGTGAAGCGGAAGCAATGGAATCCTATTTCTGTATTACAAAAATGTGAGTGATTAGCAGCCTTTTAGTGGATATCCAGTTTTTTTGGGTTCTGACATAGTAGTCATAGCCAGTAAGAAAACATAAGCAATAATGAAGCACAGTCTCAGGTTTTGAGGCTTTCCAGAAAAACTATTGTACTTATAAGAATTAGTATTTAACATATTGGTTCCTTTTTCATGAGACTGATTACTCAGCATGATTCTTTACTGGTAGCATCAGATATTCTAAGAGCATCTGTTAACAAAGCTGATACATCTGAATCATGCAGATTTTATTATCGCTATGATTTTTCTGTTTCATTTATTGGCAAGACCCACTTATAGAGACTTGATCATTTAATTACCTCTTGGTCATTGAAGAGCTGTTGTAAGTAATTATTATAGTTCTGTTTTTTAATCAGAATATTTTTCTCCCATTCCTTTAAAAAAAAAAAACATTAGAATAAAGCAAAGCAATGGTTTGCTATGGATGTAATTTTGCTAAAAACTGGAAGTGCTCATTTTCATCAAAACCATTGTAAAGCACGGTCACATGATTGCAGAACATTGCAACTGGCTATAAATGCAAGTTACTAACTATCTGAAGTTCAGTCACATGATTGCATAAGTACCTGACCATCCAACTTCAAATCTGAATCATATGTAGCCCCAAGGTAGGTCCATTGTAACTTCAAACAATTGCTAACATTTGATTTTGTAAAAGAAAAAAACCTTAACTGTTGAATCTATTTTATTTAACAAGTTATTTAACAAATTGGTTCCATAGGCCATTCCAGTTCTACAAATGAGATAAATCCTAGCATTTCTTGACCTGGTGCCTAGAGGCTGCAAGGGACCAGATGGGAATAAAAAGCTGAAAAAGAATCCTAGCAAGATATAAATATATTGTTTAGCTAGAAATTATCATCCTTTCGCTTGTTCCAGTTATGACTCTAGATAAGGAAATAAGTCCAGAGTACTGATAAAAAAACATATGGACCCAGTGCATTGGCAAGTGAGTTCAGGAACCCATATTTGATGGCTGTAGAGACCTATGGACTCAACACTAGAATAGTCTAATGCTGAACCTATTATTGTTTGGTTCATTTCAAGGAATAGCAGCATATTGTTCTTCACTTCTCTCCCCACCCCCATTTAATTAGTATTTAAGGTAGAAATGCTGAATCCAGCTTTCCATGTAACTCTATGGAATAAAGCTGTCACATCCTGACAAATAGATACAAAGGATTGGCAAAGCTATGTGAAAAACTGGATCTTGAGCAGATTATAGTTATAAATCAATTGAAATATGTTATAATGGAAGAGGACTGTCTAAATGTGAAATGTTTTAAGCCAAAGTGTATGATACAATAGATGAGTAAGAAAAGTATTGAGTTGTAGGCAGCTTATAGGTATCTATTTGCCATCAGTCTTTGGAACAACTTCCAATAAAGCCATTTTATAAGGCTTATTTCATGATTCTATAATAGAACACAGTATTAGTTTTCCAGTAGGCTCATATGAATCATCCTAGCCTCTTCAGATAATCTTTTATGTTCAAGGAGGGGAAATAGGGGCAGATATGCCAGTATTGTTCATCCATGGTTATTCTAGCTGCCTTCTCTAAATTGAGGTGAATGTTACTGACTTAATCTCTTATGTGCTAGGATTCTTTAATGAGACCTTATTTATTTATTTAATAATATTTATCTAGTTAGTTTATATAGAGAACCAGTTTGGTCTAGTGGTTAAGGCACCAGGATAAAAACCAGGAGGCTGTGAGGTCTAGTTTTATTTTAGACATGAAAGCCAGCTACTAACTTTGCTCCAGTTATTGTCTGTGAGCCCAACTCACCTCACATGGATGTTATTGTGAAGAAGGTGTATTAGGTATGTTCACCACTTTGGGTTACTTCCAAAAACTAATATTAAAGGTGGAATAATAAATAAACAAATAGTTACCATCTCACAAAACATGACTCTGGGCAGCATATAATAAAAAACAAATCATGAAATAAACAATGTTTAAAACATTACACAATTAGAATTCTATTGCTATTGTTATTATTGAATAACTATTAAAGTTTTTGTTATTATTGTTATTAAATAACTGGGAGGAAGATTATTCAATATTATAAGCAATGTAGCTTCCATGTGATCTGGCATCTCTCTGCATCTCTACTCTTCGGCTTTCCGTGTGGCAGTAATTCAAATCAGAAATGGAGGAAGTCAATTCTGCCATACTCAGAGGAGCAACTAGATTTTGCTCCTCTGGCTTTTTGTCTAAGTCTTGCTTCTCCTTATCTTTTCATGAAAACCTGTTTAAGGAGACTATGACAATTATGGCATATTGCTGTGAAAAAAAAAATATGATAAAAAACACCAAACATTCATGGCTCCCTAGATAAAAATGAAGAAGCCTGCAAGACTCCTTTTTGGCTTGTTAGGCAGTCTTATAAAGTTTATTTACTTTTAAAAACTTAATTTCTATTGTTTTCATAACTTCTGTAATTCTATGAAAACAACGCTGAGGAAACAGCTCTGTGGATTCTATGGGAGATACTGAGGAAACTTACTTTGCTTTTGGCTGCTAATTTCAGCCATCATATGCATCCATTTGAATGAAATAACCAATATACATTTTAGAAAATCTGTATGCTTTGTTGCTAAAATATTTTATTTAGATCAACCATTACATGAGAGTGGCATATGAATTTCATTGCTGCCAGCATGATCACCCAATACCTATAATTATTGTAATAAAGCCTCTGTTAAAAATAATTTGTAGGTTTTTGATGTCGATTTGCAGAATTACCATCAGGATAATGGAGTATATACTGATATATTTACTTTTAAAAGCCCATGATTATTATCAGTACGTACTATTATTATCAACAACAATAAAAATATAAATCAGCTCCTTGTTGGGTGGTTTACATTAATTGGGTTTAACACTTGATTTTAGATTTGTGCTGACTGAATTTTTATACTACATATTAAAAATTGTAACAGTGAAGTGTTTAATCCTGTGTAGAGAAGACTGCAGATTTTCACAAATATACTTATCTCAAGTTTTTGCTTTTTGTTTTTGTTTTCAAACAACAGCAGAATGGATTAATTGAGATTAAAAAAGTCAATTTTGTTTTATAACAAAAATTAAAATGCAGCTGAAACCAGAGAGCAATCTGGAACATCTTGATCACATCATTATTAAAGATGGCACAGATGGGAAAGAATAAAAAAAGTTCTTCTAATAGATAAATACCTCCTGCTGAAACTACACAAGGGAATTTTCTTTGTGTGGCAATAGGAAGCAGAATCACATTGTTATCAGGATGTTTGAAATGAAGATTGCTTTTCCCATTAAAGTCTCTCGTAATATCGTACATTAAAAATGATATCCCAAAGATGCCAACCATGGCAAACATATTTTGGTTGATTTTATATCCATTTCATGAGATGACTACTGACAGAAAAGATGATGGTCTGGAAAGAGGATCATTAGTCATAATTTTGGCTCAGGTAGACGTGAAATTACTGTTAGAAGAATTGTGAAACTATGTTTAAAATAGTTGCATAATTAAGTGATAGGATAGAATATATTTTCCCTACACTTTTATATATGTACAGAAATATAAATTAGTTGCCATTTTTTCAAAACGTTAAAGAAACAGCTTAATGTATTCCTTAGGTAAATATTGAGGCCAAGGTGTTAATTTACTGGAGCTCTGCCATGTGTATATGGGTTATATGAGGAGATATCAATTTTTTACAGGGGCCTTAGCTTGGATTTTGTTTTGTTTTTTAATGGTTTGAAATTTGTTTTATGTTCGTTCCCCACAGTTTCCTTGGATGGATGGGTTTTGGTAGAAATTTGATAAATAAATAATCTGTTTTGTGATATCAGGAATTTGAAAGGGCCCATTTAAGCTGATATCAACCTGCTAATTAAAGCATGAATCTAATTTAAAACAACCCCAACAGATGGTTGCAGTGTCTGTTGGATCGATGAAACATTTTCTTCCTTCTTAAATTGTCTCCTCAGTTCCACTTGAAACTTCCAGAACATCCAAAGCTTTTGGCTGATCTGATGTTACATTAAAACAATGTGCATTGTGAATTCTCTGAAATTCCATGACTTTGGTCTCAGAAGGACTTTCCTCAGAAATTAGATTTTTGATTTATTCCATTTGGGTGTTAGTGTATATGTAAATGAATATTCTCTATCTTTATCTTGGCTTTCTTGTTTATGTCACCCATAAAGGAGTTGTCTCTGCAAATAATGTTCACTCCTGACCTACATTTTTCCTCCAGTATTTACAATGTAGGCTGAGCAGAGGCTGATGTGAAGACAAGACATAAATCTAAAGCAAATCCGAAAGTATTGTGTATATTCAGTTTATCATTTGTATAGAACTTGTTCATGCGCGCATTCATAGAGAGAGTTTCTTAGTTTGTATCCCAGTTTTCTAGGAATCAATTTGAAATGTAATTCAGTTTTATATGTGTATCTTTTATGAAAGAATTCAACTGAACACATGGAACAACATGGTTCTGCTCTTTTTCTGTACTGCAGCCTTCAACTGCTGGTCTGCACGGATTATGTTGACTCTGACCCATTGATGGAATTCAATTTTTTTTACTACTGGTTCTGTGGGCATGGCTTGGTGGACATGGCAGGGGAAGGATACTGCAAAATCCCCATTCCCTACCCACTCATGGGGGAAGGTTATTGAAAAATCTCCATTCCCACCCCACTCTGGGGCCAGCCAGAGGTGGTATTTGCCGGTTCTCCAAACTACTCAAAATTTCCGCTACCGGTTCTCCAGAACCTGTCAGAACCTGCTGAATAGCACTCTTGCTCTGATGCCCTGGTTGATGGATTCTGTTTGGCTTTGTTTCCTGGGTGTTATCAGGAAAAACAGTTACAATTTTCCTTTCACTTGGGCTAGTTTATGTGGTTATGAAAGAAAAGATCCATAATAGAGAATGGAGGAGGGGGAGCAACCAGTGACCAAAGATAATATTTGTCCACAGTTGAAATGAAGCCCAGCAGGCAAATTGACTGGCACCGCTTCAGCCGGCACAAGTCGAAAAGAATGATTTTGACATGTAGCTGAAAAAAATGGTCAGTGGTTGCCTTCCAGGTATTCTGGGTAAGAAAAAGTCAGGGGCCTGTACTTATTTTAGGACAAAATAGCCATACAGACCAGCCCTTTATCTATCTACTGTATATGCAGCAATCAAAATTTCAGCAATAGACTCTATCAAAGACATTGAACAGAATTAAATGTACATAATGAGAAAGTGTTTAGAAATGAATGCAACTTTTCTGAATTCTTTCAGGAAAATATAGAGTATATGTTTAATAAGTAAATCTGTAACTGATTTTTCAGTACTACATTAGGCTTTTTTTTTTCCATTTCCAATTATCTCATGCAGTTCAAAAACAGGAATGATGAATGATCCTTTTTCTGCCTAATACACTTTTTATTTCATTTGGCTGCTGTGGTTATTTCACTTCTTGGCTTTATAAAAAGCTGATTTGCATGTCCAATAATTCCACTGAACTATCTCTGATTAGCTGGATATGATTTACCTGTTACATTATGATTAATCATAAAAAAGTGAGCAATCCAAGTGGTTAATCCAGCTCAGGTAAATTGTGGTTTTATGTAACATTTCATAGAAAACTTCATTCTGAATCTATAATTTTGATATGAGTATATAACTGGTGTGTCTCTTTATATACCTGGCTGTGTTCAAGTGGAGATCAGAGAGTCATTTTTCAAGGATGCTTTAACTTGTATGTCTGCATTGGGAAAGATGGGTTAAATATCTCTTTCCAATTCTCTGCTTGTTTATATATCTAAAGCCTATATATCTATTTATGGAACAAATCAGGTTCTTAATATGACTAAAGCATAATCAAAGAAATCAACATAGGTAGGAATAAAATCAAGGGTTCCTACATGTGTGATGCTTTAAAAAAAATACATGCAAATTTATTGATTTGTTAATGAAGTCTAACAAGGAAAATGGAAATTACAATTTACATATTTTTCACCACTGTTGCTTGTTAGCAATTAAAATCTAGCACTAATAACAAGCAATAAACACATCCCTCATTAATAACATCTCACAATAATATATTCCAACTTCAAAAAAGCATCAGTTCTGATACCACATTTCAGAATAAAAAAAATAAAACATTTAGAATAATCTGTTTTTCTCAATAGTGCAACCTCATCAGGAACTCCAGATGCACATAAAAAGTTACTTTTTTTTGTTAATTATATTTCAGGAAAGCATAGCAAATTAAGAACAGTATAATTACTATCATATTTTCCATGCTGACTGGGGAATTCTAGGAGTTGAAGTCCACACATCTTAGAGTTGCCAAGGTGGAGAAATATTGGTCTATGTAATTAAAATGGCCAATAAGGACTTCTGATTTAGAAAGTTTCTCAAAATCAGAAGGTAGACAAATTACTCTCCTGACTAAGGTAGTTATGAACTTAAATATTTATTTATTTATTTATTATTCATATTTCTATGCCACCCACTCTCCGAGGACTCTGGGCGGCTTACACCAAAGACAGTATACTAAATAGCATATTGCCCCCAACAATCTGGGTCCTCATTTTACCCACCTCAGAAGGATGGAAGGCTGAGTCAACCTTGAGCCAGTGAGATTTGATCCGCTGATCTGCTGAACTAGCAGTCAGCTGAAGTAGCTGCAGTACTGCACTCTAACCACTGCGCCACCTTGGCTCTGCGCTGCTATAAATGACCTTATAGTCAGAATACAAAGAACTAATGGCTGTAAATTTAAGACACTGGTTGTCACCCATAATCCCTCCATGATTTGCAACCTTGGTATCTATGGATCTACTTTCACCTACTGTTTTCTGCCTATCTAATAAGATTCAGAAGAGGGCTCTACCTTTGGGTTTCTTCTTTAATAGAATGTCATCTGTAGAGGTCCTGAAACAGGGACCCTCATCTGCCCCTCCTTTGAAACAGCATCCTCTCAACCAAGATTAGATTAACTCCCTTCCTATATCATCACAGAAAGTTACTTAAAGAGAGCTGTTCCAAAATACTGTTCCAAAGAGAGGGACACAATAGTGTTTCTTGGGGTGTGGGGCTGGTATAACCTTTGGGTTTTCAATGTACTGATTTTAAATGTCTTTCCATAGTGGGTTTTGTAAGCTACTCAAACTCTGTAGAATAGAGTGGCATATACAGCCTAGTAAAAAACAACATATCTGTCAGACCCAAATCCAAAGATGAAACTGTGAGATCCAGTCAAGTTCAATCCTTTATTGCCTTACATCTAATGCAATAAACTTAACAAAATAAAGCTATAACTTTCTTAACTATTAGATACAGTATATCCTGAGAGATTCTGAAGTGTGGCTATCCTAAATCTTGTTCCCTACCCCTTCCAGTTTGGGACTAAACAGTCTCTTAAACTGGTCTTCTCTTTAGTAAAAATCTGTATTGTCAAAACTCTTATTCACTGATTTCCAGGTATTCATTGCATCACAATTTTTGTCCTGAAAGGACAGAAGAGAATTTCATAGATTGCAAAGTGTTCTATAAACTGAAGGCTATTAACAAAAAAAGAAAAAATAATAATTTTTACATTTAACTTTTCTTCCTCCTAGCAAAGCAGCTTGAGAATGGTTAGAACACAGGAGCACAATATTCTGAGTGGCTCCGCAAACTTGGAATCATCAAGATTAGCTGATGTTAGAAGATGAGAGACTCTAGCAATTATCCTCGTTGGTCTATTAAATTAATTTATTATGCAGCAATCTATAATCCACTAATAAAATGGTATGGTGCAATCCCAGATGCTCACATTTGGAGTGATGAGAGATGATAGCCTGTTTTAATCCTGCTGCATTTTAATTTTATTGGCAGTTTGGAAATCACACTGAGTAGGTACTTAGTTGTGGCTGGAAGCCAGGATCTCATTTATGGAATAACCAGATATCTTCAAGAAGATGAAATTTCTGTACTAGGAGCTTTACCATTAAATATACATTAAAATATATAATGTATTATGGCAATAATATTTATACAGCTAATTCATATGTGGGATGATTTGCACCCAAAATGAGTACAACAGCCACACACACACACACACACACACACACACACACACACACACACACTTAATGTTGATTCAATGTACAGCTTGTAACTACAGAGCACATATCCACATGTTGGACTTTAACACTGATCTCTAGATCAGAAGTGGGTAATCTGCACCCCATCAGACTAATATACTCTCATTACCCTACTTGCAGGTGTACACTCAGATCACACTGTCAGATTTTCATTAGCAGAATAATCAAATATTGGCAGCAACGAAAATTAATTTCTTTTTTCAGATTTAAGGGTGAACATGGGCTCAGTTTGTTTCCCAAAGAGGATGTCCTCTTCTACATGCTTGTAGAACAGTAAGTAGTCCCTTGCTATCATTTACCCCAACAACTCTCCCAACAATACCAGATCACTGATTTTCTGATTGATTTTGGAGCTTATGGTCATGGGAGATTGATAGGAATCCTTACCGTTACCACACTGAAAAATGCCTTAAAAATCAATCTCCATCAACCATTCAGGATAGGTAATATCAAAAAAATGGAGTCCACAAAAATACTGGAACTTTATTTCTATAGGCTATAACAACTAAAGGTTGATTAGCATTTCCCCTTTTCTTCCTCTTAAACCAAAGTGAGTCAAAGAGGAGCAATTTTCAGTATCTTTTTCACACTGTTTTTTCTCCCTAAAGCTAATTTATGTTTTACTAACAGTTGTTTTCAGGGAATAGGGTTGAAAGTACAAATACAACATTGTCCTTACAATCCCAAAAGATGTACCAAAACTAAAAGAAAGTAAAAAGTGCTGAGAAATACCGTCTTCAGTCATTATGACCAATTATACTGTGCTGGATAGCCTCATGCAATTTTCTGGAATGTTAGGAGGCAGAATGATGGTCACCAACTTATCAAATTCAAAGTACAGGGAAGTGATCATAATTTAAATTGAGACATTAAAAGCTCCCATCCTAAAGTCCCATACACCCAAGCCAGACAGTCTTACCAGAGTTCAGCTGAAGCCTGTTGTCCTCCATACCGCCACGTCCTACCGCCCATGTCCTCCAGGCACCATGAGAGAGCAGCAACAACAAACTTTGGTCCCTGAGGATGGAGATGTAAACTTGAGTATCTTCAGGGTATTGATGATACCTTATCTTATGATCTCACCCTTGAGCTTCATGTTGATGTTAAAAAGGAGTAGAGAGAGTACTGAGCCCTTCAGCATACCCCAAAGGAGTGGCTTTGGACTAGACCTCTCATTTCCAATCAATATCAATTGGAATTGGCATTGGAGAAAGGAACCAGAACAAGCATAAGGTTATGTAAGTCTGTCCCAGTAAGTTGGATAATATTTGGAAACTATCATAAACATCTGAGTATTTGAGCGGCTGCCACAAAGAAGAGAGGGTCAAATTATTCTCCAAAGCACCAGAGGGCAGGACAAGAAACAATGGTTGGAGACTAACCAAAGAGAGAAGCAAACTGGAATTAAGTCCTCACCTAACAGTGAGGACAATTAACCAATGGAACAGTTTGCCTTCAGAAATCATGGGTGCTCCATCTCTGGAGGCTTTTAAGACGAGACTAGACAGCAACTTATCTGAAATAGTATAGGTTCTCCTGCCTGAGCAGGGAGCTTGACTAGAAGACCTCCAAGGTCTCTTCCAGCTCTATTCTATTCTATTCTATTCTATTCTATTCTATTCTATTCTATTCTATTCTATTCTATTCTATTCTATGAATTTATTATATTTTCCTCTAGAGTCAGAATCAACAGGTGTTTACAGAAAACATTCACAAAAGTATATTATACTATTTCATTATGTTTTTTTAATAATATATAACAGTTTATTCAGCTGTGTATGCTGAATGTGTATTTGTGTTTATATATGTATGCATGTATGTGCGTATGTACTGTATGTGTTTGTAAATGTTACCTATATCAGGTCTGAAACTCTGAAACTCTGTTAATTCTTGTGATTTATCAGTATCCATGTAAAATACAAAATGAAGCTATCAATTTTGTTGGAGAGAATTGCAAAAGTCAGTATATCTCCACTCAAAAGAAACAGGATTTTGTGTTTCCTATGTTCACCTCAACGCAATAAATTTTGTCATTCATCCTGTAGTTTCATATATTTAGTTTAGCCAGAAACAATTTAAATTCTGTCTTAGTGCAATGCATAAGCTCTACCTTCAGCCACACATACATTAACTTTACATAACTATGCACTTTTTTGTGAAAACTGAGTAATTTGGAAAACATATCTTGCATTTGTCCTCTTTGCTTGTAATCATATAAAGCTTGCAATTTTTAGTTCGCTCAGAGAAAATCTAATTTCCCCCCAAGTCCTAATCTACAATGGGATCCCTTCTGTTTAGGTTAGTTTAAGTTAGAAAGCAAAGGATTGATTGCAGTCTACATAATGGGAAATCCCCTTGTTACTGGCAAATTCAGTGAAATTAATCATTTGTAGACTTCCTCTGCCCAATATAAGGTAGAAAACTTCAAAAGATCACCCTGTTTCAAGTTATTTCAGATACTTTTCCTTCTGAGCTATTAATCACAAGATCTTGCCTTAGATACATAGCCTCATTATTCATTGTATACATTAAAAAACCTATTTATCAATCTCAGTACTGTTACTATGAAGAAAGTCATATCCAATGAAGAAACTCACTTTCAGCTACCATAATCCCTCAGTATTTGGCACTCTGACCAAGGAAAGCTTGAGGTTTATGAGTCCAACACAACTCTAGAGCATTAATTTAGGAAATGCTATTGTAAAGGACTGTAGCCTTAATGCCATTTTATCTTGTTATTGAACTTTCAAACACTGCAGTTAATAAATTCTAATAAAATAGGTTCTAAGAAAATTTATCTACATAAAGCCTGTCTAAGATTGGCAGACTATCAGTCATAAGGTTGTTTTCTTTTTTTCCCTGAGGATGTTTTTTTTTATTATCATCAACTTCTATTGCTGGGTGGGGAAAGCAAATCCCAGTCTTGCTACATGAGTCTTGGTCTTAGTAAATGTATCAGTGGAGTCCAATCAGTTGTTGATATAATAACCTGTCCAAATGAAAACTGTAGGAGATAGGAAACCCTGGTAAACAGAGACGCTTGTTTTAGTTCAAACTTCTCAATACAGATTTCTTACATATATACAACATAATATAAGAAGTTACAATGACTGTATTTTCCCCACAATTAATTACAAATAGTCCTTGAGTCATGTCTTCAATTGAGCCTAAAATTGCTGTTGCTAAGCAAAGAAGTTGTTAAGTGACTTTTGCTTCACTTCATGACATTGTTTTCCACAGTTATTAAACAAATCACCGTGGTTAACTGAATCATATGGTCATCTGGCTTCTCCATTGACTTTGCTTATCGGAAGATGGCTGGAAATGTTACAAATGGTGAACAGTGCAACTGTCATAAATACGTGCCAGTTACCAAGTGCCCAAATTCTGATCACATAGCCATGGGGGTGTTGTAACAGTTGTAAAGGTAAAAACTGGTCATGAGTCACTTTTTGTCAGCGATGTTGTAATTTGAACGGTAAATGAATGACTGTAAGTCAAGGACTGCCTGTCACAATTCTTTGAGAATCAACCGTAATTTTTTGATGAATATGTTTCTTATCGCTGCTATATGGCTTTGTGTTGTCATGAAAAACAACACAAAGCCACACACTCACCTCTGTCCTGGAGTCACAGTTTGTGCTGCACTAGAAACCACAGCAAGCATATTTCATGGAGGGAAAATCTCCCTCCATGTCCAGCCGGGTTTCAGTGATTTTCTCAGTGAATAGATCAAGTCAGGCAGGATTAATGTTTTCAGATTTTCTTTTAAATTATTCATTTAGCCATAACCTAAGATGTCTTTTTAAAATGTACAGGTATAGTCTCTTTAGTCGTCTTTTATCAGAGTTTATCTATAGAATGTTTTCATGATAGGCCTCAGAGGAATGTATAAGTGAATATGAAATAGGACAACTACCTCAAATACCATGTATAAAAATCCTCAAAGTCATCAAGATACCTCCTGGCAGAAAGAATAATATTCTTCATTGTTTACTGATATACTTGACTAAATCATCTGTTTTTCATGAATTATTGGATAAGCGTGTATAGACCAAAAGAAGAGGGCACGGCTGATTGTATTAACAGTAGAGAATTCGTTACAAAGGGAAAAGATACCTGAGCTGCATAGACCTAATGGAATTTAAAATAGATTATATCAGGTGCCACTAGTATTAGGATCATAGTTTTGATGAAATCTCCTCCCAAGATGAGGAACAGACTCCTGTAGTGGCTCCTTACATAAATGTAATTATCTTTATTAGGTAATCCAAAGGCCTTCACTATAATACAGTATAGTAAAACAATAAATATTACATGTATAGGCAAGAGCCAGAACTTTTCACAACTCCAAGAACCTTAGTGCCAAGAGTTAAATGATTTACAGGGGGATAGTTTAGTCTTTATCTTCTCTGATGATAGAAAACATTTGTGTTTGATTTGACTTCACAGAGTAGAAAAAGAGAACAAAAGAATTGGATCATCTCTTTGGAATAAAACTGCACCCTTAAGCAAGATTATGTCCTGATTGCTCTATTATTTTTACTTCTTTGAAATTAATGGATTTTTATTAGTAAACTAACATGTGGCTTTTGACAAACTATTGATACATCATTTGGGGGGGGGGAGTTCAAATTTCTCATAATTGCTTGAAAAGAATTTCTACTACACTGCCCAGATTTTCAATTTCTGTCTCAAGTGGAAAAAGAGAATCCTCTATTATTCAAAAAAGTCTGCAGTACCAGTATATACATTCCCCTGAATTGATCAGAAGTCTCATTGATCTATATTTAGTCAAACTGTGAAGTTTTAAACCAGACTGAATTCAAAAATAAAATAGTTCGTCCCCCAGCTAGGTGGATCTATAGGTCCCACCATCCACTCTACTGGCTGTTTTTGATAGAAGTTGCATATTGATTGTAGCATTCTTAAGACTTCAGTAGCAATAGATAATGTTTGTGAACTGTTGTAGAAGGGCTAAAAACCTATGTTTTCGACATAATTGCATCAATTTTGCTATAACTAAATAGCCTACTCTACGTTTCTGTGGTCCCATGAAAATATACTGACAATCTTTATTCCATAAATCAGTTGAACATACATAATTACAAGTGGCGATATTATATACCAGTAAGCAGAAGAAAAAGATCACTAGTAAAAGATAAATAAATATAAAGTTTAATCTAAATTGTGAATAAATATCGATTATTTTTAATCAACTTTTTAGTATAAAACTTTTGAACAGTAAATGTATGATTGGTATAACTAATCTCTCTGTTCTGTAATTGGAAGCATGTTTGTAGTAAACCTGTATAGAAAAAGCATCTTCCTTGATGTCCTTCACTAGATTTATCTTTGCTGTACTTTAATATAAAACTGCTGACCAAGGATGAATAAACTGCTTTAGAAAGCACAAGTCAATGAAACATAATGTTCTAGCAAACACAAAAAAATAATAAATCAACTTAGCCAATTGAGGATCTGCAGAAGATGTAACCTTGCAACTATGGACTGTGGTAAAAAACACATTCTTGCTTTTCAAACCATAAAGAACACAATGTCAGTGTTATCAATGGAAGAGAGATTGCTTGAGTCATTTCATTGATTTCAATGTACAGAGCAAACTTGATTTTCAGAAATGGCTCCTATAATTTCTTTTCCATCATATACTTCTTTCTTTCTTTCAATTTAGTGTAATTATGTTATAAAGAATTTTGTTGCAGTTCATCTTATTTTCACTGAAGTTGCAGCATGGATATAACATTCTTAACATTTGTACCACAGTCTGTTACAAAGGAAACAACTCTAGCCAAGTTTTACATTTGTGTGTTTTCCAATCCCTTCTTGTTCCTTGACATGGCTACAAGGAAATGGAAATCTATGCTTCCATTTTATTTAACCACTCTGTAGCAATGAACTTTAAACTCTGCTCTCAAATTGAAGTTAATCCTAACTATAAATTGTTGAAAGAAGCTTACTTTGTGGATGCAGCTAAGATTAATAAGATAAGCTAATTAAAAATAGAGAAAAATCTGAATGCAGCAAGTGAGATTTTTCTACATTTATATTTTGCTACATAATTGGAGACTAAGACTTTTATTCCTTGTTTAGAAAACCTCCTAAAATATTAAATGTTATAAACAGGCCTGCTTTTGCCAAATTGCAACTCAGAACATAACATTTATTTTTAATTGTGCCAATAATGAGTGAAAAAGAATATCGTGGATATCCAAGAAAACAAAGAAATGGATTATTGAACAAATCAACCCACAGTTCTCACTCTAGGCACAAGCAACCTGACTCATATTACCCTTGTTTAGACACATTGTTTGAAGCAATACTTCTATGGAGAAAGTTCTAATGATGAAAGGAAAGAAAAGAAAAGAAAAACCAGCAGCAAAGTAGTGATGGATGCACCAGTGGAAAATCTGAGAAACCAAGTGAATTCTAAAACATTTGCCTATTCAGTGAGTGTTGTTTTTGTACAATTAAGATAAAAATGTGCATTTAGTTAACAGTTTGAGGAGGAAATAAGTGATTTAAGCCCCTTTTTTTGGTGTGATCCCCTGCCATCATTTTATGATTACATTTATTGACGTATGAAGCAAAGAAAGTTGTTGGAAACTATTTTTCATAACAGTCACTATTTTATATTCTAACATTAAAACTTGAATTAAAATCAATGCAGTCAGCCAATTGATGCAGCCCATGACAAAGAAGAACAATTGTTCACAAGAGGAAATATTTTATAACAAACTACCAATTCCATTATGTGGTAATGCCAAAGCCCAAAATGAGCAAAGTTATTATGATGGAGTAAGAAGACGCTTTCTTGAAACAAGTTAAAGAACAGACTAGTGAAAATCAGCCAAAGTCTGATTCAGATTCGAGGTCAGGATCAAATAAGTCATTATTTTAATTTTGATTCAAGATTTAAAGGCAACAATATTTTATTTGAAACCATTCTGCATTTGACATTTGGTTCAATAAGAAGTTTAACAATTTAAGATAAATAGGCTAAAATGAAGGAAGAAGAGTCCCATCTCTCTTACTCTGACTCTTGATAGAATGGAATGAAATTAGCAGAGATGGATTTTCAAAAGAACTTTGGTCATTAAGTTTCCCCCAGAAAGTTTCATGGATTTGTTGCAATTATATTTTTTTACTTATTATTTCTGCACCTAATTAAGGCAGTTAGGAAGAATGAAAAAACACAAGAACTGCAACCTTCCAGTTATGTGCATATAAAAAAGTTGTGCTGAACCCAGTACTGAAAATGAGCAATTTCAAATTAATCTATTTAGAAAGAAAGCTTTTGTTAAAGTTCCAAGAATCCTCCAGCTTTTCTGAGCTGGCAGGTTTCTGGCATGGTTCATTGGCAAGATTGGCTTCTTCTAGTAATAACATATTATGTGCTGCTTCTGAAACTTTTTTTTTTAAAAAGAGGAATGAAAAAATATAACTATTGTTGTAAACGTAATACACAATGATATACAGTTATATATGGAAATACTCTTTGAGCAGCATGGTGGCCTAGAGGTGAATATGCTCAAACCCCCACCCCCCCTCAGAAGATTGAGAGTTCAATCCTAGGTAGCAACAGATATTTCTCTATCAGGAAGCATAGAAATAATATCTGCTGTGAAATTTGCATAGGCATCAGGAAGGGAATCTGGACAGTAAATGCTCAGCTCCATTCAGTCACCCCAACTCCACCCCATAAAAAGGATTACAGTGTTATAAAAAGAAAAAAAATGCAAATACTCTTTAAGCAATGAGCATACTATCTCAGAGGCATTCATATAATTAATAAACCTGAGTCTCTCCTCATTCCCCACATGCAAACAAGCCTAAATAAATTTGTAAGAGAAGACTAAGACATGAACAGCACAACAGCCCTTTAATAAGCAGAGTTGGTAACCTTCATTTTGTAAGAGTTTACACTGCTGAAGTCTGAACCATGTGTTCCAAGACTAAAAATGGCCATTATGTCATTAAATCTCATTGTCTTTTCTTTTAGGCCATAATGCACCATGTCAAGTATTGTTAATTTTAAAAACAAGAGGAAGAGGATTAGAGGTTATGTGTGAGAATATATAAAATTCCCTAAAATCTTCTCATCACTGTGGACAATAAACTATTGAATAGGAGGCTTTAATTTTGACTGCACTTAAGATCCTAGTTTTGTCAAAGCCATATCTGTGAGTCTTTTACTAAGCCAAGTTAAGACATTGAGGCAAGAATGAGGTATCGGAAAATGTGTGTTGAAGAACTATAGATGGAAGCTGGCAACATTGTACAAGAGGTAGCAACTAAAACCCAAAGAAAAAGAAATGCAAGAAAGCAAAATGGCTGTCTGAGGAAGCTTTGCAAATAGCTGAGGAAAGAAGGGAAGCGAAAGACAAGAGAGAAAGAGAAAGATATACCCAATTGAATGCAGAATTTCAAAGAATAGTTAGAAGAGATAAGAATGCCTTCTTAAATGAACAGTGCAAAGAAATAGAAGAAAACAATAGAATAGGAAGGACCAGAGATCTCTTCAAGAAAATTGGAGATATGAAGAGAAAGTTTCATGCAAAGTTGGGCATGGTAAAGGACCGAAACAGCAGGGACCTAACAGAGGCAGACAAGATTAAGAAGAGGTGGCAAAATTACACAGAATTATTACAAGAATGAGCTTAACGTCCCTGATAACCATGATGGGGTGGTCACTGACCTTGAGCCAGATATCCTGGAATGTGAAGTCAAATGGGCCTTAGGAAGTCTGGGCAACAACAAAGCTAGTGCAGGTGACAGTATTCCAGCTGAACTATTCAAAATCTTAAAATACGATGCAGTAAAAGGGCTACACTCAATTTGCCAGCAAATTTGGAAAACTCAGCAGTGGCCAAGGGATTGGAAAAGGTCAATTTACATTCGAATTTCAAAGAAGGGCAATGTCAAAGAATGTTCAAACTACCGCACCATTGCACTCATTTCACATACTAGCAAAGTTATGCTCAAAATCCTACAAGCTAGGCTCCAGCAGTATGTGGATCGAGAACTAGCAGAAGTACAGGCAGGATTTCAAAGAGGCAAAGGAACTAGAGATCAAATTGCCAACATACACTGGATCATGGAGAAAGCTAGGGAGTTTCAGAAAAACATTTACTTCTGCTTCATTGACTATGCTAAAGGCTTTGATTGTGTGGATCACAACAAATTGTGGCAAGTTCTTAAAGAGATGAGAGTCCCAGACCATCTTATTTGTCTCTTGAGAAACCTATATGCGGGTCAAGAAGCAACAGCAAGAACTGGACACGGAACCACTGATTGGTTCAAAATTGAGAAAGGAGTTCAGCAAGGCTGAATACTGTCACCCTGCCTATTTAACTTATATGCAGAGCACATAATGAGAAAGGCGGGGCTAGGTAAATCACAAGTTGGAATTAAGTTTGCCAGGAGAAATATCAACAACCTCAGATATGCAGATGATACCACTCTAATGGCAGAAAGTGAAGAGGAACTAAAGAACCTCTTGTTGCGGCTGAAGGAGGAGAGTGCAAAAGTTGGCTTAAAACTCAACATTAAGAAAACTAAGATCATGGCATCTGGCCTTCTCAATTTCTGGCAAATAGATGGGGAAGAAATGGATGTAGTGACAGATTTTATTTTCCTGGGCTCCAAGATCACCACAGATGGGAACTACAGCCAAGAAATTAAAAGACGCTTGCTCCTGGGGAGGAAAGCTATGGCAAATCTAGACAGCATACTAAAAAGTAGAAACATCACCCTGCCAACAAAAATGCATATAGTCAAGGCTCTGGTTTTCCCAGTTGCAATGTATGGCTGTGAAAGTTGGACCATAAGGAAGGCTGAGCACTAAAGAATTGAGGCCTTTGAACTATGGTGCTGGAGAAGACTCCTGTGAGTTCCTTGGACTGCAAGGCGATCAAACTGGTCAGTCCTAGAGGAGATCAACCCTGACTGCTCTTTAGAAGACCAGATCCTGAAGATGAAGCTCAAATACTTTGGCAACTTAATGAGAAGGAAGGAGTCACTGGAGAAGAGCCTAAAGCTGGAAATGATTGAGGGGGGAAAAAAAGAAGGGAGAATGAGGTGGCTGGATGGAGTCACTGAAGCAGATGGTGTGAGCTTAAATGGACTCTGGGGATGGCAGAGGACAGGAAGGCCTGGATGAATGTGGTCCATGGGGTCACAATGGGTCGGACACAACTTTGTGACCAACAACAACAACAACAACAACAACAACAACAACAACAACATTGGATGATATATTATCCAGTCCAGATGTAAAGCCTGAAATATTGGACAACTGTTTACTATATGTCAATATCATCATGTCATTCAGCCTTAGCTATCCACACAGTTTTGTCTGTTAAAGTGGTTAAGATGATAGAAAGACAAAATATCTACTGACTATCCAAATTGCCTTTGAATCTTTCTGTAGTGATTTGAAAGCCCCTAATTTCATTCAGAGTCTCACACTGCTTGCTTATTTCAAATGCTTAATTTGAAGGGATGTTTCAGTCAACTCCTTTGATTCCAATAATTTGCTGTTTTGGCTACCCTATTAAAAAATAAGAGGGAAAAATAGGAATAAATAGATTGTTAATGTTTCCTCTCGCTATCTATTGGGACTGAAGCTTTCTTAACTTATCCACAGGTTATCTTAGGTTAATAGTGAGGTCTCTTGAGACAACACCTGAACTTCTGTAAGACAAAATATATAAGGGCACAGAGCTCAGCCAAACTGGAGAGAGTGTCTGTGATTGAACAGAAAGTAACCTCTGTGAACAGATAAACTGATTGTATACTTCATGACTAATGATCATCTTAATGAAAAAAGTCATCCCTTCATTTGTAAAGATGACTAATGAAGGGAGTCCTGCCAGAATGAACAGCAAAATATTCCATTCCAGACCAGTACTAATGCATTAAAGATCGCCATAGAATGGTTGGGAGGATATGAGAAATGAGACCCACTGATCAAAAGCCAAAATGTTCATTCTGATGAATGAAGATATTATAGAATATTATTACCAGAAAATAATGTTAGGAAGGAAGGAAGGAAGGAAGGAAGGAAGGAAGGAAGGAAGGAAGGAAGGAAGGAAGGAAGGAAGGATAAAAGTCATAACATTTTACTTCCAAATTAGGAGTAAAATTGTAATAATGTCCCAATTTTGACATTTCATTGGCCAAGTTCAGTACATTGTTCTGCTGAGTAGTCTAAGAGAACAAATGAGTCATTAATTTAGCTCCTCATTTCACTTTGTACTCAGATTTCTTTAATATACCCTAGCTTCTTATATTTTCCCATTGGCTTATATCTCAATACGGTAGGGAGCTTGACTGGTCCCAAATTCTTTTCACACCTGAATCCAGGGTAATAGACACAGCTGTTGTAATAATTATTGAGTAGAAAAAAAATAGGCAGGAAATTTGGGATTATCACTCTGAAAGTAAATATTATAAATTAACCTTAACTCTAACTGCAGTCCACATAATAATGATTGGGCCAGAGATAGATCAAAACTTTGGAGTTTGGACATTAGGATTCAAATCGACACTGGGCATAATAAACTGGTGGATTGGAGGAGACACGTTTCGTACCTGAAAAAGCAGACTGCAACATTAAATATTGCATAAATGTCCACAAAATGATTAAGATGATAGCAACATTTGGAGCTTTTTAGCTTAGAAATTGACAAATGTAGAAAGGGATCTAAAAAAGAAATATACAATTATGCATTGCATGTTACTATGTAGATATGATCATGAATGGTGTGAGATCCAAAAGGTTTTTCAGCAGGAAAACTATGGAAGTTATATGTTGTAAGCTGCAATGATGACTAATGTGAATTGCTTAAAAAAAGGATTAGAATAAGGTTACCAATGGCAGATAGTTATTATTATGAATATCAGAGGTTACTGCAGAATAGAAAGGTACTATTACAATTATGTCTTGCTTATGGTTTTCCACAAAATCTAGTTGTCTACTTTAGGAGCACAGTGCTATAATCAATTGAACTTCTATCTGATCTAGCAGAACTGCTTCATCTGCTTTTGGTTGCTAATGAACAAGCAGTGTTTGGTTAAAAAAAATAATTCTACTTTTTAAATAATGTGTCCTGTACACACACTTAATTTGTCCCATACACATGTGTCCTATATACATATTTAATTTGTCCCGTACACATAGTTAATGCATTTTGGATTCAGTCTTGAAAAAAGTGTTTTGGAACATGCAGAAGTTCAAATATAACACCTATCTATAATATCTTAAAGCAATCACATACAAGATAATCTCCCAAAAGGCAAAAATCACAATTTTCTACCATGATTACAATATTAATGGTTAGTGATGATTGTGGTAACAGCTGATAGCTCAACACAATAATGCTTTCTTAAAATGTTGATATTTGTCACAATTAACTTCTTAAGAGAATGTTTTGGCAAAGTGATAGAAATGTTAAAGAAACATTATGGTCAATATTAGACAGTCCCAGAAAAACATCTAAGCATGATGATGTGACATTATCATTTAAACTCTCATAAGAGCCAAATTTATCATAAGATGTTTCTCTGTTCCAGCATTAGCATAGGTGCAATAGGTATTGCTCCTATTTGAAATGCCTTCAGTGGCTAAGAGCCAGGTCTAAATTTATCTAGCGTCTTCTACCATAGTCAAGACCAAACATTAGTCCATTCCGCAAGACATGAACTCATATAATTATATGTGCAAAATAAGATCAGACTGACAGGGTCATGTAGAGTGTTGTTTCTACTTCCATAAACATAACTTGATTTTGCACAGCCTGGTTTACTGAACATACCACTCTGACCTTATTTTACACATATAATCTATAGCTAAGCTAAAAACAAGCACAATTTTGCTGAACAGGATTTGTGAACCTAGCCAGAATGAAATGATTATGTGCTATCAAGTCACTGTCAACTTGTTAGCAATTTATATCAGTAGATTTTCTCCAGGAAGCTCTGGTCCTTGAAATCTTCCAACTGAATGGTTAACATCATCATCTTCAGAGAATCAATTCCAATAATAACAAAGGATTAGCCTGTGCCCATAAGAAAAGCCAGATGTCTACTTTACTTTGAATACTATCTTAAAGTAAAATAAAATTGTGCAAAATTTCACCATTGTGCTAAGAAAAAGCTGAGATTGGCATACTAGAAAGCAAGTAGTGATATTATCAACTGATATATGGGGAGGGGGCGGGCTTAAATTCCTTCCTATGTAGATTTGAAGCTGCGTCTGGTAATGCTAGCTGATGGTCTTCCCAACTGTACTGCAAAGTGTATGATCAGGCTGGTAAACTGATTGACAGATGTTAGTTATAGTGAAAGCCCAGAATGTTTTTTTTTCACTCAAGGTGTTTCTGGGTTGAAAGAATTAATCAGTGACATCACCATTGCCCTGGGGATGCCCAGTTGGGGGCTCCTTTCCTGTCCCTGGCAGTAGCTGGAGTGAAGGACGAGAGCTCAACCCTGTTCCATGGCAGCTCTTGGGTCTCAAACGCAGGCTTGCTAATCTCTCGCCAAACATTTGAGCAACCATGCTCCTTGCCCGGGATGGAGGACAATACTAAGAATAAAGAATCCTATGCCCACAAAATGCAGAGTCATTTTTTTAATACTTTAAACTGTATAAACCTCAGCAACTGAATAAATAAATGTACACAAAATTTTATTAGATTAAGCTGCCAAGAATTTTAACTACATCATATAATCAAACGTGATTAATGAGACCCGCCTATATGATGAAAACCAAGGCTGTGTGTTGTCTTTCATAAATAATACAGAAATTATTGCTGTCTGCAATAAAGAAACATGCTGCCAGTAAAGAATTAGGAAAGTTCCTAGCAGAATAGACACTAATTGATCCTTAAATTATTCATACTATTTCCCTAGGTACATATTCTGTATTGGTGTTTTTCTCCCTTTTCTTCTTTTTCTTCTTGTTTCAAACCTCAAATATAAAATGTGTTCTTTAAAAATAAATGTTTGATCTATGATGAAATCCTTTTGTTAGGTTATTCATGAGTAGTCTATATATGGAGGAATGAAATCGTAGTCATTAAGATGTAAATTTAAAATTTGTATATGTATGGCATGTGTAATGTTCCATGCATTTCCATGAAATCAGCAAGCATTTCTCTGTTAAGATGGGTTTTTTTTGTCAATTAATGCAATCCTATACACAATAAGCTTCATTTAATTCACTAGAGGTTGCTTCTAGATGGTGTCTAAAATCAGATTTCAATAACAATTTGCTATAGTTTGTGCTTTATTTCCTAGTAGTTTGAAGGATTAGAAGTTAATCAGGTTTGCTGTCATCAAGTTGCATTTTGTTTTTAATATTCACACAGGCAAATATTTTACACCATATCAACAAACAATAACTGTTTGTTGATATGGTGTAAATGTCCTCCTTTCTGGAAGTGTGTTTTTGCCTGTGTGATAGATAACATTTCTTCAATCAAAGATCTGCGATTCCAGTGCATTCCAATAATTTACAATCAAATTCCACAATGTAAAACCATCTTACAGGACATCTTTGTCATCACATAATTATGCCTTCAAAACTTTACATGTTTCAATGTTGTGAGAAAATGTATGTAATAAAATGTACTAAATTATGATTACTCAGATCTTGCTTGAAATCAGAGTCTTCACCTAGGATTAAAATAAGAAGTTCTCTCCCCACCACCATCACCCCAAGTGGATCAAAGACACATTCATACATAGAAAATTGGCTCTGCACAAGGAGCCTATATAAATCAGGCTCCAATTCATGAAGGAAGGGGCAAAATGAAGCATGGACTTCCCTGCTTGGTTTCCTACTAACAATACAAGGAAAACAGATTCTCCTGAATAACATGAAAATCTGGAGAGTGCAGCAAACTAAGGAAATAAATTTAAAAATCACTTCTTCATTTCATATCAGGAGTGTCAAATTCGATTTCATTGAGGGCCGCATCAGGGTTGTGTTTGACCTTGGAGGGCTGGGGTGGGTGTGGCCAGGGTGGGCATGGTCAGCTCGACTTCACTTGTGTTGGGGGTTCCTGTGGTGGCCTGAGCGCTCTGCCAGTGAAAATGGATTCCCAATCTCCATTTTCAGGTGCAATGGCCTCCTGCAACTCTCTACCAGCAAAAACAGAGCTTGGGAGTGCCACCTGTGGCCCTCATGAGCTCTGTTTTCAGCTGTGATGGCCTCCTGCAACCCTCTGCCAGCCTTCAAAACTGTGTATCTGTGTTTCAAGTTGCTTATCTTTCCTTTAAATTATGGGTCAGTAACCAGATCTCTAGAATATGTACAACTCTGAACCTGATTTTTTTAAAAAACAAAACTACTATTTCTGAATTTTATAAAAATGTCCTGCTCTCATTCTGGTGGTCAATTCCATCAGGCATAAATAGAAGAAAAAGAAATGGGAGTGCCAGGAGAAGGAGAGAAAGAACTTGAAAATGAATAAGTGGTCTCATTCATGTTTGCTTCTGGCCCACATAACATTTGCTGCAGCTAGATCTTTCTATAGATGGTCTCTGGGAAGATAAATTCCACAATAGAAAAACAGTTGCTTATCTGAAACAAATGCACAGATCTTTCTTTGAGAACATCTTTGCTGAAAAAGGCAACCTTGGCCGTCCTTTTCCATTACTGTTAAAGTATTATATATTAATGTTAGCAAAAATGGGTCAGAGGTCCTCGTTTGATAGGCTAATTTACTTTCATTGTTTTGCACATATCATGAAAAACAGTGAATTTTCTCTTTTTTGAGTAATGTTGCTTTGATAGTTTAAATTGTATTTGGACTTATTTTAGTAACCTGAAAAAGTACACCCAGTGTCATGGTTGCTGGCTCAATGTGTTGTTACTATCACAGCTACTATGATTGAAGAGGATGTGATAGAGTGTCCGGAGAAAAATAAGACCATACATGTCAGCCCTGCTTTCAGCAGCCCACCTTTCCCCAACTCACCATGATAAAATCCGCAGGGAAGTTTTACTCATATGTAATAATGCAAGGATCCAAATTGCATGGAGTTTTTTCGTTGTACTAAGGTAAATTGAATAGAGGTTTCCTATTAGGAAACCTTTTAGCAGGCCTTTTAGCAACACAGGGAAATGTTAAGTCTTATAGAATAGTCAGGCATTCCTAATTTTTATGCATGCTGCTGAATAATACCCTATGAGAGCTTCTCTGTGTATTGGACAATGGTCTGATTCAGTGTACTTCAGTACTCCAGGCCTGAATGCAGTGTGGATTGAAGCAATTATACCCTCACTGTGCCTAGCATTCCTTCAATTTTATCCTCTTTTCATATAAACATATGGTAGTATGACTATTCAGGGCCTGTATGGTTTTCTGGTTAGGTAATGGGGCATGGAGCTCTTATCACACTTCAGAATGTGAACAGATCAAAACAGACTGTTACAAGGTACAAATCTGGCTACTTTCAGAACTGGAAATTCAGCCACAATGTCACATGAGTTTTACACTGTCTATTATATAATCCTTTTTTGATTTACATGATATTTTCTTAATGGGATTATTTGTTTATTTTATGTATCAAATGTAATGCTATCCATCTCACTCTCAGAATGACTCTGGGTGAATTACAGCTAACAACATAAAAACCAGAGATGGTATTCAGCCAGTTCTGACCGGTTCTGGAGAACCGGTAGCGGAAATTTTGGATAGTTCAGAGAACCGGCAAATACCACCACTGACTGGCCCCGCCCCCATCTATTCTCTGCCTCCCGAGTCCCAGCTGCTCGAGTCCCAGCTGATCGGCTGGATCTTTTTTTGTTGCCCTGCACATGGAGCTGGAGAGCAGGTTAGTGGGGTGGGAAGGGAATGGAGATTTTACAGTATCCTTCCCCTGGAGTGGGGTGGAAATGGAGATTTTACAGTATCCTTCCCTTCCCCCTGGAGTGCAGTGGGAATGGAGATTTTGCAGTATCCTTCCTCTGCCACGCCCACCAAACCACACTCACCAAGCCATGCCATGCCCACCAAGCCACGCCCACAGAACCTGTAGTAAATTTTTTTGAATCCCACCACTGATAAAAACCATATAAAAATACAGTACAACAGTGAAACAAGAGCCAAGTTGAAACACAGATAGTATAAATTAAAAGTTAAAAGATGTGGGGAGTGCCTTCAAAGCTACTACCCACCCCCAAGGTTGCATACCACACAGTAAGCCTCATGCAAGTTAGCAGAGCTGGGTCTTCACACCCTTCTCTAAGGCAGGAGAGTGAAGGCCTGCCTCACTTCTGGGAAAAGAATATTTCAGAGGGTAGGAGAAACAGCAGGAAAGGCTTTCTCTCTGGATCCCAACGGTCAATTTTTTTAAACTGATGGGATCTGTAATAGTGGTGGGTTTCAAAAGTTTTTACTACCGGTTCTGTGGGTGTGGCTTGGTGGGCGTGGCATGGCTTGGTGGGCATGGCTTGGTGGGCATGGATGGGAAGGATACTGTAAAATCTCCATTCCCACCCCACTCCAGGGAAAGGATACTGCAAAATCCCCATTTCCTCCCGATCAGCTGGGACTCAGGAGGCAGAGAATAGATGGGAGCGGGGCCAGTCAGAATTTTTACTACCGGTTCTGTGGGTGTGGCTTGGTGGGCGTGGCATGGCATGGCTTGGTGGGAGTGGCTTGGTGGGCATGGCATGGGAAGGATACTGTAAAATCTCCATTCCCACCCCACTCCAGGGATAGAATACTGCAAAATCCCCATTTCCTCCCGATCAGCTGGGACTCAGGAGTCAGAGAATAGATGGGGGCAGGGCCAGTCAAATTTTTACTACCGGTTCTCCGAACTACTCAAAATTTCTGCTACTGGTTCTCCAGAACTGATCAGAACCTGCTGAAACCCACTTCTGGTCTGTAACATACCTTTCCTGCCTGTCCTGGTGGGATGAGCTGATATAATGGGGATAAGACATTTCCTTGTGTGCAAGTGTAGATAAAGGTTTCTGCTTGAATTAAACTCTGCTTTTGATGACTTCATAAGGTAAAGGTAAAGGTTCCCCTCAAACATATGTGCTAGTTGTTCCTGACTAGGGGAGCGGTGCTCATCTCCATTTCAAAGCCGAAGAGCCAGCGCTGTCCAAAGATGTGTCTATGGTCATGGGACTGGCATGACTAAATGCCAAAGGTGCACAGAATGCTGTTACCTTCCCACCAAAGGTGGCCCCTATATTTCTACTTGCATTTTTTACATGTTTTAGAACTGCTAGATTGGCAGAATCTGGTATAAGTAACAGGAGCTCACCCATTACGCGGCACTAGGGATTCGAACCGTTGAACTGCCAACCTTTCAATCGACAAGCTCAGCATCATAGCCACTGAGCCATCACATCCCTCTAGATGACTTCATAGACACATGCAAACTATTTTTTTACTAAGAATACGTAAGTGATTTGCATTCTTCAGAAATTTGTTTTTCAACAACCCAGTCCAGGCTAAGAATCTCTATGGTCTCTCATCCAACTACTAATCAAGTCTTAAGTTGTTTAATTTTTGAATCCTGGCAATGTGCTATTACTAATGAAATTAAATGAAAAAGGAAATGTGCATTGGCCACTATTGGAGAAGTTTATTGTGTTTGCATCAGGTTATAAACTAATGGGATGGGGCAAATGTGCAAATCTTCATCACTCCTCTAATTAAAATAATCTGGTTTGAAATTACATTGCTGAACCAATTCCAAATATGGGAATTTGATAATCGATATTTATCAAATTGGCAAATCCTAAACATTTAGATAAAATTAGAAATAGTCAGATTTAGAGTAGATCTTTGAACCCTTATAGATTTTCAGTTTTTTATAAACTCATAATTTCTTTGTAGTTCAATGGCTGTCCTTTAAGTGTACAGTAAATAAAACTGTATGCATCCTCTTGGATTTTAACATTTGAAATCAGTGTTTGTTTTACCCTGGCTGTTTTTCCTGGACAAATTATGCCAAAAACAAAATTAACACTACCAACATATCTGTGCTTATAAGGAAAGCACAAACCAACTGATTATCAACCCATAATTCACACAAAATATTTGTAAACTGTGCTTGTGTTTCAGATTCAGATTCCAAACCTGCAATACTTAAATTATGTCTGAATTTGTGCCAATCTATATCATCCTTTGCCTTCCTTGATCTATTTTAACTAACCTTTGCAGCTGCCTCTCTGTTCTCTAATTCTTGGGGGGGGGGAGTTTATTGAACATTAATCAGGTCCACCCCAACAGTGTACAGTCTCCTAAAAATGAACTGTTATTTGTTTGTGCTGATACTATATAGTGTACTAATGATTTGGAAAGAGCATGTGTATATTGCAATCTGCCAAGACCGGATAAAGAGCAAATTCCAAAAAAAAACAAACCCCAAAAACTTTGATATAGCAAAGTAGTTTATAGGAGTAAGATCAATATAAATCTTATTCGGTGTCTTTGAAATGTAGGCCAGGTCTGCTGAGCATGAGGCTGATTTTGAGCTGAATTGGTTATTTTTCTGCTCATACCATTTGTCCTGTTTATAAACCCTTCCTTATAGCTTCAATATTTTCCAAAATAGAGTAACAGCAGGTGTGACATGAGAATGATACAATAAAATATCTCAATGAAAAATGTAGTATCATCAAATAGCAAGGAATGGAAGCCAATGACATAGTCCTAATCTAATGGTCAATGCCAAATATCTTTTTCTGTAAAAAAAAAATAAAAATCAATTGGTCCCCTGAATTATGAGTCCTTTTTGAATCCAACTTTCTATAGTCAGAGGGTGTGTCATATTCTAATGTTGAATTTAAGGGCTACTGTGATGCTGCAGCACTATACTCATTTCTTTTACTTCTCCTATCATATCTTCCCTTTATATTTGTAATTTTGTATGCTGATATGAAAAGGCTGGTCATAGACAGACAGACAGAAAATTTCAAGGCTATCTCCATTTTTATGAATAGTTTATTGAGAAAAAATAAAATAGTTCATTGAAAAATTATTTAAAGCCAGTGCTTTGAGTTGGATAAGACAATCTGTTGGTAACCTGGGCAGTATTTATTAAATGATCATTGTTCTGCAGAAACACTCTGATTGTCGTATTTTCTACCACCTGCAGTTTCTGGATCACCTTCAAAGACAACTCCATGTGGAGTTCTTTACAATAATCTAAGGTGATCAGGCGTAAATGACTGCTGCCAGGACTTCTCGGTCCAAAAAGACATCAATGGCCAACTAACCTAATTAGACAAAATCTGCCCCTTCCATCCTAGGGTCTATCTGCTGTTCCACAGGAGCCATGATTCCAAGGGGAATCCAAGTTGTGAACCTGTTGTTAAGGAAGAATACTTCCCTCTAGAGCAGGGGTCTCCAACCTTGGCAACTTTAAGACTTGTGGACTTCAACTCCCAGAGCAAAGCTTGCTGAGGAATTCTGGGAGTTGAAGTCCACAAGTCTTAAAGTTGCCAAGCTTGGAGACTCCTGCTCTAGAGCATGGGTGTCAAACTGGCGGGCCCTCAGGCCGGATGCATCATATGCAGGCCACGCCCACCCTAGCTCCGCGAAGGGAGCAAAAGTCACAAAACATCATGTAATGGCAACGTGACACCACGAGTTTGACACCCGTGCTCTAGAACAATGATGGGTTGCTCCCAGTTCTGTCCGGTTCTATAGAACCAGTAGTAAAATCAGTGGGAGGCTCTGCCCACCCACCTGGACGTCATGACGATCTGTGCATGCACACGTGACCCTATTGCGAACCGGTAGTAAAGGTAAGTAGAACCCACCCCTGCTCTAGAGCTATCAACAGAATTGACACACCGCCAAGATATTTCCAAGCAAACATATGGCTGGGATGCAGTTTAAGCCTGTTTCATTCCATTAAAACCTTCACAGTCTCCTGATGCCAAGTTAACAACTTCCATCGCATCTCCATTGTGGACTTGTCCTGGCAAGGCAATGTATAATAAGATATCACCAGTATCATAATCAAGGAATATTTTTCTAACTCCTTTCTTTAGCTGTTTCTCAGTCTTCTAATGCACTTTTCTACTGTCTCACATAATGCAGGTAGTCCTCAACTTATGACCACAATTGAGCCCAACATTTATGCTGCTAAGTGACAAATTTGTTAACTGAATCACCGCACTTGTTAAATTAGTAACCCGGTTGCTAAGTGAATCTGGTTTCCCCATTGACTCTGCTTGTCAGAAGGTTACAAAAGGTGATCACAAGATCCCTGGGACACCGCAATCATCATAAATGTGAGTCGGTTGTCAAGCATCTGAATGTAAATCATGTGACCATGGGGATGCTACAATGGTTGTAAAGCTGAAAAGTGGTCATAAGTCTCTTTTTTCAGTGCTGTTGTAACTTTGAATGGTTACTAAGTGAATTGTGGTAAGTCGAGAACTACCTGTATATGGTGTAAAGGTGTAAAAGAAAGGTGTAAAAATTTCCTTGCCAAGAGCCTAAACCAGAGATGGGTTTCAGCAGGTTCTGACCAGTTCTGGAGAACCGGTAGTGGAAATTTTGAGTAGTTCAGAGAACCGGTAGTAAAAACTCTGACTGGCTCCACCCCCATCTATTCTGTGCCTCCCAAGTCCCAGCTGATCAGGAGGAAATGGGGATTTTGCAGTAACCTTCCCCTGGAGTGGGATGGGAATGGAGATTTTACAGTATCCTTCCCCTGCCATGCCCAACAAGCCACGCCTACCAAGCCATGCCACACCCAGCAAGCCACACCCACAGAACCGGTAGTAAAAAAAATTGAAACCCACCACTGGCCTAAACCAATTTCTTTCAGTTCTCTTTTGAAGTTACATTAAGTCTGTATGAAAACATGCAAGGGATGGTTAGATTTTAGAGCTGCTGGTTGCTTGCTTCTGATGTAAATGAACCTAGTAATCCATTTTTCTTGAAACATTAAATGTTTACCATCCTTTCCATGTTCATTTTTAAATAGTTAAATTGGATGTAATCATGTTATCCTAAATATTTCTATTTACTAATTTTCATCTTTACATAGGTTTATGGCTGAGCAACCTATATTGTATTGACTATTTTGAAGTTTCAGCATTATTTTTTCTATGCTGCTCGCAAACTCTTGAGAAAGGGCTATAATGGAAAAATTGGGACACCAGTCAGAACAAGCTGCACTGCTGTGATATAAATGATCAGTTTGATCATTGAACTTAATTATGGATCTTTTCTCAACAATTGACAAATTCTGTCTGAAAGGTCAACATGCAGTTCAATCACAATCCTACTTGTTATGATCTAGCAATCCAGGTTTACATTAAAAAGGAGACTAAGGTCATGCCATCTCCTTCAGTTAGTCATTGTCATTTATTTTCTCAGCACTTTCTCAGAGCATCTGTAAATTTTGTAGATGGCTCAAATGATGTTACCATCTGCTGGGAAGCTCCAATTACAGTCCATTCCCTAGCAAACAGGTGTATATGTAAAAGTACATATTTTTCTAATTAGCAATCTTTTGGCAAGAAAACTAGAATTAGGACAGGCAAGGGGATTAAATTTTGCTTGTACTTTTTGAGATTATTTTCAAATTAAAGACTAGGGGACTGCTGATAGAACATTAAAAAGAAATATTGAGTTTCTTCATTTATACAGATTTTAGATAGATAATCCATATTTGGATACAGCCATTTATTATCATTCATTTAGTGGGCAAAGATTCTATTGTAAAATTTTATTTGCCAATTTTCAATTTAAAATATATTGCCTCCTCCATGCCCAGGACCATGGGGAACTAGTCAAGGTAAAATTTGACAAATCAAGAGTAGTGCCAAGAAAAGAATATTGGGAAATATGGGCATTGTTTAACTAAATTGAATCTGTTCACTCAAGACCAGAACTGTATTTTTGGAATGGGGAATGAACTCATCCCAAAGCAAATTATTTGTGGACTATTCCATATGTTCACTTTTAAAATAACACAAGCTGTTCATTTGTATCAAACTTTTATCTAAGAGGGAGTCTATCTTTTTTGCTGCACAATGTTCTCAGTAAGCAGTTGAGTTTCAAGGCCAATGGAGTAGTCCAAGATAAATACAAATTTAAGAAAGCCTGTTGAGCAGTTCCAGGCTCATGCGGATAAAACTGATCCTTACTGTGGTATTGCAAATGTCAAAGACTATGGGAAGATATTGTAACCTACTAGTCTCTGACACTGATGAGTTTAACCATGATTTCACTAACAAATGCTCCATGTATGCATCCCGAGTTCTTACATATTTTAATTGTGTACTTGTATTCTGTTCTTTTTAAGGAGCTCAAACTCTTTTACAATCAGGAGCCCTCTGAATTTAGCACCAAAATAGATATCACTTCCTTAACAAATCAAAACAAAAATAGGACTGAAGACACTGGAGAATTGGAGGTTTTAGTTTTATCTTTAAAAATATCATCAATAACTTGGGGTGAAATTCTGGAGAACTTTTACCTTTATGAGGGGTCTTTGGTGCTCTCTGAGCTTGGTTGTTTTCTTGCAGATGTTTCATTACTCAAATTAGGCAACGTATAGTTCAGGGCTATCAAACTCCTGGCTCGTGGGCCAGATGTGTCACGCACTGGCCACGCCTATGCCCGGTTTAGCAAAGGGGAAAAAGGTCCTAACACATCATGTGACATGGCTGTGGTGACGTGAGTTTGACACCCTGGTGTAGTTCATTACCTAGTTTGGATAATGAATCATTTGCAAGATGCAAGCTCAGAGAGCACCAAGGTCCTTTCATTTCAACCCTGAGCTACAAGCATTCTCCTTTATTGTTATTTTTATCTTGTCAAGTACAGTAGTAGTTGTTAGAAATAATGTACCCTATGAAATAAAGCAGAAGGACTATGTTGACTCATAGCAAAGGAATATTGAATCAAGTATTATGTTTCCCATAGGGATCAACCAGATCCCTATAGGAAGTCCTTATGAATCATGACAGTTCTTTCCCATTCTGGTATTCTGCTGCTGAAGATAGTATACTGTTTTATAAATACCGGCAGCCTTACAGTGAATGATCATCTATCTTCAGTTAATTGATTAAAAGCTAGATTCAGAACAATGGGAAATTATTTCATGTATCAGATACCTCTATGATTTTTTCCAAAAACAACCCATAAATATGAGACATCAGGAATGTATCAACAAAACTCTCACAATAACAATAATGTAGACATATTATTGTTACAATATGTTTTTTTTAATCCAACATCTGAATTTATTGGCTCCAAGATCTAATGCAATGTTATGCTGAGTTCTCTAACACAAAATATTGGATGCCTGTAAATGAGAGCCTTTCAAAAGCTTTGCTGCACATTGGAAAATCGGCCATTTTAAAAAAAGAAACAAACAGCATTTCTTCATGTAGGCACATCTCATCTTCTTCAGGTTCCGGCTGCTCTTCCTCATTCCAAAAATATTCTTCAAAGGAATTGTAGCTTTCAAATTGTACATTTTCTTAAGAATGGAGAATAGGATGTACACTTTAATATAACCCCGTACTTTGTATGAATGTCCTGCCTTGGAATTTAGTTTCTTTTCACAGATACCCATAAGAATATGCATTGCTTAATATGCATGAAATATTGCTGGTTTAGTTCAGTGGTGGGATTCAAATTTTTTTACTAATGGTTCTGTGGGTGTGGCTTGGTGGGTGTGGCTTGGTGGGCGTGGCAGGGGAAGGATACTGTAAAATCTCCATCCCTTCCCCAGTTCAGGGGAAGATTACTGCAAAATCCCCATTTCTTCCGATCAGCTGGGACTCGGGAGGCAGAGAATAGATGGGAGTGGGGCCAGCCAGAGGTGGCATTTACCGGTTCCAAACCATTCAAAATGTCTGCTACCAGTTCTCTAGAACTGGTCAGAACCTGCTGAAACTCCCGTTTGGTTTAGTTTTGAAAGACATAAGAAATACATTCCCTTCCTGTTGCTACCATTGCCTTACATTAAACATGAGAGATTACAGCAATGTGCAATTTAAAGCATTTTATTTTACTTCAAGGAAAAGAATAAAAGCTCTATATTCATTGTGTTACATTCCGTAAATATAATTAATCTTATTACAAGAATAAGTAGGAGAGAGGGACTGTCAAGATTAACAGCTCCAATGTTTTTTCCAAAATAGAATTAGTGAAGCTAAAGCAAAACTAAACTGAAAGTGTGAAAAACCTTTTAGATGTTGTATGTTATATGAAACTGAATTCTATTTAATTCAAACTAATGATTTGTATAAAAGCTTGCCTTGCTAAAAAGCTTTTTACATTAGTGTAATCAGAACTTAAACCATAGTACATAAGTCTAAATTCATGGGCTTTACTTGCAGTCCTAACTATGGTAGTCAATCAGGAAATTAATTAGTAAGTCCTGCCATTCCTTTGCAATGATTATTCAAAAAAAAAATATCCGTATTTGGAATTCTCAGTCTTCTACTGTCTTTCTCAAGTTCTAGACCATGGAAAGACTGGAAGGTTAATAGCAAATCCAGCCAAGATTGATGAATTAATGGATGAATGGACCCTATTGTGAACAACTGGCAAATATTTCAGATAACAATTGTGCTAATGTGAGGATTGTGTAAAAAATCAACACGTTAAAAACAAAATTGAGGTCCAATGCAAAGCTGTATTTGTGTGTAGTGAGAGAGAGAGAGAGAATACTTTTACAACTGAAGCACAACATTTTTTGATTACAGTCCTTCCTATATTACCAACTACTAAATAATGGCTGAGCCAAAATGCCTGTTCTAACTTCAGCATTCTATTTCCAGGCAGAGAAATATTAGAAACAAATATAGCATCATGTGGGGGTTATTTAAGAGGTAGGGTTAGTGACCTCTCAGAGACTGATAGCTAAGCTCTCATTTTGATTTCCCAGAAGCTCCCACAGAACTCAGAATTGGAAATAAAAGTTATGGCTGATAGAGAAATAGCCAATAAGACAAATGCTACGTTTGCAACCACAAACAGATAACAATAGATAAGCATTATGCTATACCAGAAAGCTGTGGTTTTGTTTGAAACAGCCAGTTCTTTATTTAAATGAGTTGGTATTGGACCACACTTTGGTAGCATGTACTGACATTGGAGCCTTCTGAGGAATCTCATTTTCTGGGATAAGGGAAATAAATGGGGTGTATATGTGTAGTTGGAGAGTGTTAAATTCCCCAGCCTCCCCTCCCTTGATATTAATGGAAAAGTATACGTTTAGCGTAGCTCAACAGTGGACCCTCCTGACACTTTAGGACATCAGGAATTCTCAAGGTGGACATATTCTACTTCAAAGGTTGGTAGTGATTGATTGATTGACTGATTATATGCCATAAAATCTTTCCTAGCAACTACATAGATCAATTTTAGTCCCTCAGTACCTTCACTGAAATATAAGGAATCCTGGATCCTCTGGGATGCTTTTCCGGTGTTAGATGTCACATCAAGGTTAATAATTCTCTATTTTCCAGGAACTTAGAATAATTTTCAATAGGTAGTTTGCAACTGATGTTTCACGGATTTATATGGTTTCAGGAAGTTGCTTTACTGAAAATGTGAAGGTCTGCCTACTGCAGAACACAGAAGTCAATCTATAGCTATACATGTGTAATACATATCCTTATTAATGATTAAATGAACAGATGAAGTCACACATTGCATCTGGTTTTTCATGGTAGTGCACCATTATTTGGATTGGGGGATATTAACATAGGTCCTTTACAATAATAATACAGTAGGAAATGTAGTAGTATGTATTAAGTTTAAGACAGAAACATTTTTGCATAGCAAATAGATACATTTTGCTGTTATTAATTAGTGCCATATTTAACTTGGAATGTAAATAGCTTTATGTTTATCGACATTGACATTTTAGAAATCACATTTAATATGTGATATGTCCTTTTTTATCTCTAACGTTAGGTTATCTAAATTTTAGAAAGTTAACATGAAACCACACAAGAAAGGCCTAGAGCACTGTTGATTTAAGACAACAGGAAAAATCAACTGAGCCTTTATTTGGACTTCAATTAGCCGAGATATATAGGGAAGGAGAAAAAAGTTGAATCATAGGTAGGTGTGGGTGGTGCAGTGTTAAAAAACACAAGATTGAGAATGTGGCATTACAATGCATACACAAAAGGGACAGAATTTGCATCGCAATTACACATTTGCCATCCATTTTGAAATACATATCCTGTGGAAGCTACAAGGCACTCCAAAGGCTACATAAACCAGTCTTCGTTACTCATGTTTAAGAACTGCTAATGATTTCAGTAAGAAGGAAAAGCATTTGCTTAAGGTCACTGTCACTGATCGTTTTATTGAAAAGTTTACCATAGCAATTCTTATGCAAAGCATTTTAACAAGACTCAGTGGCCTAGAGGTGGAGTTCTTGCCTCGCAATCAGAAGGTTGTGAGTTCTATCCTAGGTAGAGGCAGATGTAGGGTCTCCTGCTTGGGCAGGGGGTTGGACTAGATGATCTGCAAGGTCCCTTCCAACTCTGTTAATCTGTACAAGAGATTAGCACACATCCTATGGATTATAAAGTGGAATGTAACAAAATAAACAACAAAAGAGAACAAACAGAAAGAACACCAACTCTATCAGTTAGAATTCAGAAGACCTTGTTCTACCTCCTAAATTTTCTCCACTGTGAATTTATTTTAGCATCGGCTGCTAAAATAAAGATTTTCTTAAAATCATATTCCTTTATGAAGATTATCTGGACATCTTCATGCAGCTTTCTTGACCCAATATGGAAGTAATTTACCACTGCCTCTGGGATTTCTTCAACTTCCCAAAGTTACTTATAGCTTTAGGGTTTCCTGCTGCTTTCCATTCCAAGCAGTAACCAGATCTGACTTTGCTTAGTTTTTTCAACATCATCTAAGATTAACTATATAATATGCTGGTTATTTTTAAAAGACCAAATAATTTCCCTCCAAATTTGGGATGACTCCCTTGAATTTAAGGTGATGGATAGATATTATAATAATTGATTATATTTCATTATCATTTTCACATTTTTGAATTCAAGCAATACACAGAATTTTTATTCAGAGATCTGGAAATTAAAAAAGAAACAAACACACATACTTATTAAAGACCAAATTCCAGTGAATGACATATCTACATGACATACGCACACAACATACTGTATGTGCCATCTGATCAATGTCAGATCTTATAGTCTCCTGACCACAGAAGCAGGGCCATGAAGTCACGGTGACAAATTTTAATTAAAAAAAAACCCCAGTGCTGGCCTTTAAGTTAGGAGCTTCTGTACAGAATCTAGCACTGGATAATATGGGAATTGATCATCCATGGGTTATCTTTTTTAAGGAGTTCTTGGATATAATTTTACTTAGTACATGTGCTTTTTATGTAATGTTTAGTGACCTAATGACTGCCCTGACACCTGGCTAAATAGCATTTAAGATGAACCTTGTAAATAAGTTACAATAGTTGTCATGGATGAGAGAATAGAAGAGATTTAACTGACAGATGGAAAATTTGTAATGTTAGCTTAACATTATCCTAAAAAATAAGAATAGATTAGCTTTATTGGTTTTCACCAAAACATGTGGCCTTAATATATTAAGAAAGCAATGGTTCTATTTAACTGAAGAAGTGATAGTACTTCTCTTTTTTATTGTTTTTTGTTTTAAAATTTTATCTTAAACCTGTTACTCAGCTTCAAATCAGCATCCAATGGTTGGTCTCACTGCTTTGATATTGCATTTGATATTGTTAGAAATCATTGAACTTATATGTTTAACTATGGGAAATATAAAATTTCTTTAAAAAATAAATTTCTCATGACACAGAAATCAGAATTCACTCCCACTGCTTTTTTGTTCACCTATGGTCAATCTGATTATCTGTTCAGATAAGGAAATATCTCTAAAATGATGACCCAGTGGGGCACAGGTTGCCTATTTGACCCAAAACTCCATTTCATTCCTTTGAATGCCAATTAATATCATATTCTTTACAAATGCATGTTCCCCTGTATCACAGAACTCTAACCAATGCCTGACATGAGGCTGAAATTTCATATGAAGGGAACCAGAGTTATCACAAAAATACTTCATAGTACTTTAAGCCAACAATTAATGATACATTTTCATTTTCTCTGAATTGACAGATAATATATCATGTATTAAGACAATAAGAACTCTTTTCAGCTCAGAGAAGAGCTTATCCATGAAAGTAAGAAATTGAGGACCAGAATCACTTTGCTTGAAATGAAAAATGATTCTCCAAAGTCACACATTGACAGAGATAATCATGCTGTAGGAGTGAATATTAATGCCACAGTTATATGAAGGAATCCTTATCTTTTAGAAAACATCTTGAATCATAAGAAATTGAATAGGGATAAAAAAGCAATAGGAGTACATGCTAATTTTTTTGAAGTCACCAGGTTAAAAACATTCTTCTAAAGAGTGGTCAGAGACTCAGTGTAGAAGATCATTACAGACAATAGGTTGGAAAAGTATTTATTTTGTCTGTATGTGTATTGCATGCTGCCTATACACATGTGTACATACTTGGAATAAAATTCTGTCATAAAAATACTCCCCTGACGGATTGCTTCATTACTTCAGAAAGTCTGGAGACATTTTGAGTTGAAATTTAATGAAGCATGTACTAATTAATGTGATATTCTGCTGTATCTATCCTCCTTCTCCTTCAAACTTTGAAACTAACAGACTTCTATGGCCACCGAGTATGTTCCACCAGCCCCACTACATAGACCAGACCAGGAAATAAATACCACAGGAAGATTCAAACTACTTAAATTGATTATAATAACAGATATTATGTTGATTATGCAGAGCCTGATTATGTTGTGCCTTCCCATCATTCCCAGGTCCCCACTGCCTGATTCACTTTTGAATGTTATCTTGTTTATCAGGGTTTAAAACCCTTTCCCCTGTTCTTGCATATTTGAGAGTACAATATAAATGTAAAGGTTTCCCTCTCAGTTGTATCTGACTCTAGGGCAGGGTGCTTATTTGTTTCTTGGCCATTTCCAAAAACAATTCCTATGGTCATGTGGCCAGCATTTTAATATACCAAAGGCCAAAGTGCTACCTATTAATCTACTTACATTTGCATGCTTTTGAACTGCTAGGTGGGCAGGAGCTGGGGCAAGTAGCGGGAGCTCACCCCATTGCACAGAGCTCAGATCTCAAACCTGGCCTGTCAGCTCTCTAGCTGACAAATTCGGTGTCTTCAACTGCTGAGTCATCGCGCCCCTGAATATAGTATATCCAAATTGCAATCCCAATCTTGGCACAAGGTTTACCTAGCCATTTCATTAGAGAAATAAACAAAGGCAAAATCCAGGAAGAGAAATAAAAGATAAGGCAGTCTATCAAAGATGTGAGAGCAGCCCTTTTGGGCATTCAAAATATGCATCAGTTTTGATGAATAAAA
Organism: Pantherophis guttatus; assembly: GCF_059756535.1. Lineage (NCBI taxonomy): Eukaryota > Metazoa > Chordata > Lepidosauria > Squamata > Colubridae > Pantherophis > Pantherophis guttatus. The sequence goes on along the minus strand of NC_142065.1, from coordinate 185,645,874 downwards.
TAGTGTGACAATCTGCCTTCATAAATGCTTTATCTGTAGTCCTTTCTGGATGGCTTTCATACATACAATCCCCCATACCCACTGATGAACTCCTCAACTTTAAACATATTTGGAGCTTCCTTTATTTATATTTTCTTTTTCCTCCTTTCTCCTTGCATATGTACTAGTGAAGCAGATGGTATAAAGCTCACTTCAATTGTCTCATGCTGTTTTTCTGGAAGGATCACTGGCCTGGCTTTCTCTTCCTAAACCTATTATCTTGATGCCCTCGTTATAGACAACATTACTTACCCAGAGCACTAATCTGTGTACTGTTGCATGGTAGGGTGTAGATAGCCTTTGTTGTGAGTTTTCTAAACAAAGTATTCCTTTTACAACTTTTTTGTTTTTGTTATCTCAAGGCCACTAATTTGCCTGGTTGAGAATTCTGACATGTTTAAGCTGAGACTCTTGCATTTTCTAACAAAGGAAGAGCTGATGTGAAACCCCCAAGGTGATATTTTTAGTGTATACTCCAATTTCTCATTACACGTTATCTCTGGTGGGCAAGAAAAGTGATTATTTTAAACTGTTTCTTGCCCCATGCTGGCAGCTTTTATAGCATTGTTGTGCTACAGTTACGCCAATGGAAGCTATTATAAATAAGATTCTTCCATAAATCTGAAGATTGGTATTCTAATTACCATAATGGGAAGAAAGCAAAGAGGAATTATTGGAGAATAGGAAAAGCTATGCAACATCCCGCTCATTTCTAACATCTACAAATCAAGAGCAGGCACATAAGGAGTAAAATGAATTGACACATGTAAAAAAGGTATGGGGCTTCAGTTCTGCAGTCATACCTGCTATCACAACATTTTTTATCTGTCCCTCCAATTGTTGGTATTATTAACATTATTGACATTATTAATATCAATATTAAAGGTAAAAGTAAAGGTTCCTCTCGTACATATGTGCTAGTTGTTCCCGACTCTAGGGGGCAGTGCTCATCTCCGTTTCAAAGCCAAAGAGCCAGTGCTGTCCGAAGACGTCTCCGTGGTCATGTGGCCGGCATGACTCAACACCAAAGGCGCACGGAATGCTGTTACGTTCCCACCAAAGGTGGTCCCTATTTTTCTACCTGCATTTTTTATGTGCTTTCGAACTGCTAGGTTGGCAGAAGCTGGGACAAGTAACGGAAGCTTACCCCATTATACGGCACTAGGGATTCAAACCACTGAACTACTGACCTTTCGATCAACAAGTTCAGCATCTTAGCCACTGAGCCACCGCATCTCCTATATATCATATAATATCAATATTATACTTGGTTAAACAGTCAGCCAGATGCTTAGACTGACTTTTTATCAATCTGTTGAGTCCTTCCCAATGACCTGGGAGAGGGAGATGTTATTTGATGGTGTTTAAGCTTTCACTGCAAGATATAAGCTGTTTCCAAGTAAAGCTGCCTTTTACAATTTTTTTATGGTGATTTTGTCAAGATGTCAATGGCATTCAAGTGGTTCTCCAGTTGTTTTGGTGTTGTACCTAAAACACTTATCACTATTGTTACTAACTTTGCTTTCTTTTGTCATAGTCATTCTGCTTCTATTTGCAGGTCTTTGTATTTTGCCATCTTCTCCAATTCTCTGTTTTCTATTCTGCTGTCTCAAAGCATTGCCAAATCCACTATCCAGACTTTTTTTTTTTTTTTTGGCCTTTCTTATTGACAATTGTTAAGTCTGGCATGTTATGTGGCATGCTGTTATCTGCTTGAATTTTAAAGTCCCAGAGCACCTTAGCATCTTCATTTTCTATTACTTTATCTATTTTATGGTCCCAACAGTTCTTGCTTGGAGACAAATGGTATTTCTTGCAGATATTCCAATGCATCATTATTGCTGCTTTGTCATGTGACTGTTTGGAATCAGTCTGTGCAGAAGTGAAATCCAGTAGGTTCTGGAGAACCAGAAGCAGAAATTTTGAGTAGTTCAGAGAACCGGCAAATACCACCTCTGGCTGGCCCCGGAGTGGGATGGGAATGGGAATCAATATTATGACACTGTCCTAGGTGGGAGAAAAGTAGCTCAAGTTGCTTAAATCAATGCAAAAACACAAACTCACATGTCTTATAAACACACATACACAGGACAGGATTCCAATTACCACAATAGCTAACAAAAGCCCATCACTGATCTATATAAAATAAATTTAAAGACTAAATTGTCTTAAAAAAATTAGTTCATGTTTCAGTTGTGTTTGAATGGCCAATCTTCCAAAGATTAATTTCAGGTGTTTTTTAGCCTTTGCTACCAAGTTTTGATAAGATATAGGATTTGTTTTTCATATGTGGAGCTCAGATAGTCCCACATTTGTCTCAGAAAGTGCCCTCAGAAATACATGCAGTAATGGAAACTTTTTAAAAAAGAAACCCTTATTTGCCATGTACCTTTATTGGCTTCCCTAAAAAGAGCTGAAATTCCACAAATTAGACATTGCTTCGCAGCTTGAGATCCCAGGCAATAGAGCCATATAGGAAAGATATAAAAATGTCTATAAAGGCACTTTTAGGAGCTTCACTGAAGCTGAACAAATAGCAATTACTATTTCAGTAATATATGGATTTAAGTCATTTTTTCCCCTAAACTTCTTCAGTTTTAATTTGCTCAGTTCATAATGTAATGTTTGGAATCAACATATTTATTGCTTAGTTTTTGTTCATCTCAGTGCAACTATGTTAATACACATACACACAAACATGCATGTAAGAATGTATCTTTAGGGAGAGTTATAGTTTATCTTAGGGACGGTTTATGGCCATCAGTAAAAGTCACATTAGAGAAGTTGCTTCAGCATTACAGTGAAGAAAATCTTTGGGCTGGGAATTTTAAAAGTTCTAATTTTTTAAAAGTACAAATAGAATTTGAACAAGTCCAATAATATTGATATTATATGATATATAGGGGATGCGGTGGCTCAGTGGCTAAGACGCTGAGTTAATCGAAAGGTTGGCAGTTCATCAGTTCGAATCCTTAGTGCCGAGTAACGGGGTGAGCTCCCGTTACTTGTCCCAGCTTCTGCCAACCTAACAGTTTGAAAGCACGTAAAAATGCAAGTAGAAAAATACTTCCTTTGGTGGGAAGGTAACAGCATTCCGTGCGCCTTTGGGTTTAGTCATGCCGGCCACATGACCACGGAGACGTCTTCGGACAGTGCTGGCTCTTCGGCTTTGAAACAGAGATGAGACCGCCCCCTAGATTCAGGACAACTAGCACATAAGTCCGAGCGGAACCTTTACCTTGCCTTTAATAGTTTATCTTAACAAATGTGAGCTGGCCACACAAATTTATATGTAACATATATAAATGTACATACGTTAAATGTAACACCTACAAATGTTGAGGATTCCAATGTTTACTTTATGTCTTTATATTACTACAATGACTTGGAGACTGTATAGCATATGTGCATAATGCTTGTCAGGAGATCAGATAACAACAGGAGGAGAGAAATTTCAGTGGAATGTAAGGTGACTGAGTCAGGAACTGCTCTATCAGTAGACTCAGATGAACCTAAACAAGGAACATGAATGGCCATCTTCTCATAAACTTAATTAACCTGCCTGGAACCCTCACTGTATTTCAGACATCAATACATTAGAGAGGGTCCAGAGATATTTTACTAGGAGAGTACTGAAATCTTCTGCTTGAAATAAAATTCCCTATCTCACCAGGCTTGAAATTTTAGATCTGGATAGCCTCGAACTACATCGTCTACATTCTGACCTATGCTTAGTTCATAAGATTATTTACCAAAATGTTTTACCTGTAAATGAGTACTTTAATTTCAACCAGTGGTGGGTTCCTCCCGGTTCTGCCCGCTTCTGCTGAGCTGGTAGCGGTGACGATATGATGTCACCAAACTGGTTCTCTTTGTTCGGAAGCTGGGCCCTCCCGCCCTGCCTGCGTTATTCTTACCTTTTATTTGGCCCTGCGCCCAATCTATTCACTGTCTCCCGAGTCCCAGCTGATGGCTAGAAGGAAAAAAACTGTTTAAACTCTTGCCGCGGGGCTTCAAAGGGCTGCCCTACAGCTGATCAGTGTTAAAAGGCAGTGTGGTGGTAGACCGGTGCCTCCAAAAACAAATGAGTAGACTGGTGCCTCCCCCCCAAAAAAATGGGTAGACCCGGATGCTTGAAAAACAAATGGGTAGACCGGGACACTCGAAAAACAAATGGGTAGACCAAGATGCTCCAAAAAGAAATGGGTAGACCAGGACACTCCAAAAACAAATGGGTAGACCAGGATGCTCCAAGAACAAATGGATAGACCGGTACAGCTCTGCAAGCAGTTAAAAGCCTGGTAGACCAGTACCTCTGCTAAATCCTAAAGAATTGTCACATGACCATCAAGCCATATTCTTGATTGTAGGAAATATGACTTGTGCAATAGAGTAGTAAATGTCTGGAACACTCTACCTGATCCTGTGGTTAGTCTCTCTAATCCCCATACCTTTTACCTTAAACTGTCTTCCGTGGACCTTTCATGTTTCTTAAGAGATCCCTAAGGGGGCGTGCATAAGCGCACCAGCGTGCCTTCCGTCCCTCTCCTACTGTCCCCATTTATATGTAATCATTCTATGTTTTGCCTATTTATATCCTTTTATTTGTGCCAATTTTTTTGTCATGTGTCCATGTCCAAGTCTATACTGTTACTTGTTTCCTTACTTGTTGTTGACAAATAAATAAATAAATAAATAATTCAGAAATTTCTAACTCTATCATGCCTCATCAATGGTGCACTGAGCTCCAAAGAGAATAAATCCAAAATTGACAAGAAAAGTTGACCTTGGGCAAGAAGATTGGTTCTTTAAAAGCTTCATACTCTTCAGAGAAAAAGGTAGACTTTGGAGAAGCATATTTAAGTTCTGTAAATTTAATTGTACTGTAAAGGTTTCCTTTATTTGTTTTTAGAATTTTATGGTGCAGCAACCATAATCAGCTAGTCTCATGGTTACCTACTAGGAGCAGATCATTTCCTCCCAGCATGTTTAACTCGGTCAATAAGAAAGTTACAACAACAAAAAAGCACTCGTATGATCCAGTAAACTCACCTCTAATGAATTAAAATTAATCCCCAATAAATTTAGTCTCACATAGAATTAAACTTGCTCCATCAACTAGGCTAGTGGGAATAGTTATAACCATAACCTGTCAATTAACCATTTTTTTGTTTATCTTGTCCAGGAAAGAATTGGAGAGAAAGGCCAAATGAAAGCAAAAATCTCTGTCACAAAATTTACCACTGAAAGCTGGCACACAGAACATATCTCCACAAAACTCTCTCTCTGTCTCACAGTCTCTCTCTCTGTCTCTCTCTCTCGATATACTAATATTATTTTCCTCTTTTTTGACAATAATAATTTTGACTTTCAATGTATCTGCAGTTACTTTAGTAAAAGTAAATATCCAGGAGACTATAATATTATTATTAGCCACACTGTCAGCCAGGTGTTTAAACTGGGTCTGCCATTTTTATCCACCTAATTGACTCCTTCCCAAGGACCTGGGATAGGTAGATGTTTGATGGTGTTAAAGGTATAATCGCAGAATGTAAGTTATTCCAAGTAAAGCTGCCTTTTGCAATTGATTGGTGATGGTGCTAATATTATTATTATCAATAATAAATCTGCAGATTAAAACAATTATTGCAATATATCAATTTTAGCATGATACTTAAGATGAAATTTTTAATTATTTTTAAATGTTTTAAACGTTTTAATTGGTAATGAGTTTTAATTGGGCCAAATTTTTATATCTTTTAATTGTTTTTTAATATTTGTCCTGCATGTTTTTTAATTTTGGCTGTATACCGCCCTGAGTCCTCAGGGAGAAGGGCGGTATAGAAATTCAATAATAAATAAATAAATACTACTGAAATATTTAAATGTGCTTCTCTATTCATTTTTGGTATACTTTTTCTCAGGAAGTACAACACATAACCTTTTGATAAAAGATTCCTGAAAATAGGGATAAAGTATGAAGAATGCACAGTTCCATTTGCCCTTTGCTTTAACTGCTCTGGGAATGTCAAGAAAATTAAAGATGATTCTGTCCTGCTATGGAAATCCATGCTATTTCCTTTTACAGCTCTGCTTCTCTGTTTATCCCACTAGTGTTCCTCCTTGGGGAAGAAGAAGGTGGAGATAAGAGTAAGCACCAGTTTAAATCTTCAGCACATAAATTTAAAGTGAATCTTCCTAGCATGGTTGCTGAAAATGCTTTTCTAAAGGAACTGGAATGACAAAAATAGTATAGAATTGTATGATAGCTGAATTCTAGATTGGGCTAGTCAAAATTCACTCTTTGATTTCTGAATGTTAGCATTCATTTTTCCATTTTGTGAAAAATAGTTGCTACTTTTTGTATAGCAAGCTTATGTCCAACCAGGTAAATAATTACAATGGTTAGTCAATGCTCAGGAATCTGGAAAAGGGCAATAAACTAGGTATACTATATCAGTGCTGGAGTTTTCTGTAACTTTTTGTTGCTACCAAATGATCAGCTGAATTTTAGCAGTTTAACTATGATAGCCCTATGCAAACCTCAGAGGTGTCCTCAGAATCCAGCGATTACATCAAACGATAAAATGTGTCCCAATGGCATGACACAAACTGTCCCTTTTATACATGCACATGCTGTCATGATGCACTTATGTCATCATTTGGCCACTCCTCTTATTTGCAAACTTATTTCTCTAATGTTTTAATATTGTTACGTTTACAATTTTAATCCAGAATCTCTTCGCAGAGTAAGATGGGCAGCACATAAATTAAATAAATTAAATAAATAAATGCATTTGTTAGAATATATCTCATTATATGGCTAACTTCTGGCAAATGTGCATCAGTGTATTTTGTACATATAGTTTTCCCAATACCCTGCACAGTTGATTAGAAATAGCAGTAAATCCTAACTATGTTCATTTTTCATATAAAGTTTTCTTACAATTTTCTGATCAAAACTGTATCTACCATAAATAGCAATAAAATTGATGTATTAATAAACTGGCAGCTTTTTTTCTTTCCCCACAATTTGGGTGAAAACATCATTGCAGAGGAAAAAATGCAAGAGATGCAATGAATGATGGGCACTATTTGGAAAATATTTGGTAAAATAAATTTTGGGCAAGAGAGGAGGAGGAGGAGAACATGAACAACAAGAACAACAACAAAATAACAAGAGAGAGAGAGGGGAGAGAGAGAGAGAGAGAGAGAGAGAGAGAGAGGAATGATATGAATTATTCACATCATGCCATTCCCATTCCATCTCAGTGAACAAAGTTTCATAAATTGTTTTAAATGGGACACATGGATATATTTTGATTGTGCATTTCAAGCAGTCTTTTCCAAATTTTTGCAATCTTGTACAACTAGATAACATTTAGAAACTGCAGGGGACTACCTAATAAAATAAATACCATCCTTATCTTTTCACTGTTAAGAACACCAGATTGCTAAATATAAGGTTACATTTGCATGTTTCTTCTCATTCCGTGCATTTTAAAAGCCTAAATTTTGTACCGAAATTCTAACCCCAAAATAAGTATTTATTTCTTAAATTACTGTATGTATTTTATCAGCATAAAGGTCAAGAATCTTTATAAAAGCCTTGGGGTATTTAGATGCTACAGGCTGGTGGATTTCCTGCCCATTGCAACCCTATTTTTAGATATTCAGCATCATATTTCCAACTACATTTTTGTTTTTAACTTACATGTGGATGATTACAGATCTATTTAGGAAAGCACACATAGACTCGCAGTTGGTAACTGCACAGAGATCAGTTCACTCTTTGATTTGTGAATGTTAGCATTCATGTTCTTACCTGTATTCTCTCTTGTATGTTTCAGTGAATCAGTTTATGCCACTGATCAATTTTTGTGAATCATCTGAATGGTTACTGCTGTGGGAAAATAGAGAGTGGGGTCTCACCAGCTGTCTGTCAGAGCTTGAATTAGGGCTGAGGAGGTGAATGAACTTAGTCTGTGAATGTCCAAAAATGCCTGGTGGTCCATAATTCAAACACTGAATACTGGCTGGGGAATTCTGGGAGTTGAAGACCACACAGTTTAAAGTTACTGAGATTGAGAATCAATGATTTAAAGTGTCAGTGAGATAAATATTGTTCATGTATATGTTCGTTGTGAGGTACTTGGTGCTTTCTGAGCTTGGTTGTTTAGTCAACTAGGTAACATCAGTGCTTTTTCTTGTGCTTTTCATTCACTTTTGACTGCTAGCAATTGCCTAAGTTAGTTGTTGTAATTTTCTTAGCAAGATATTTGGAAATGGTTTGCCATTGCCTTCTTCCTAGGACTGAAAGAGATTGACTGGCTGACCATCACCCAGCTGATTTCCTGCCATAGGAAAAAGAAGAACTTATGGTCTCCCATTTTCTTGAATGGTACCTTAACTACTCTACCCAAATTTCTCTCATATATGTCATACTGACATGAAACTGTAATGGACTGCATTTATTTATTTTTTGGACCTGAACTGTGAAAAGTAGTTTTTCTTTCTGTAATACCTGAGATGGCTTATGTTTATGAACTTATAACATTTCATGAGTTTCTGTATTTTAGGTGACTGTCTTTATATTCTTCATCCAGCATTGCTTATAATCCTTTGATATGTTTCCAGAGCATCATGTTAAATTCTACTAAACAGGTATCATCAGGAATCAAGTGTTTTGTCTGCTTAAAAAATGCTGCAGTTAAACTAAATTTTACCTGATCTTTTCCTCTATATAATAATTGCCCCTTTTATTTTTTTGATTACTTGGATGCATAATGAATATGGAAGATGTAGCTAAAAAATCAAATACTTTTGTATATTCAGCCTTTAAACAAGGAATCATAGAAAGAAGTAGGTCCTTTGAAATTATAAACAAAACTGAAGTTGGCAAGCCGGAACAAAATACAAAAATGTTATTGACTTCAGTTCATCGCTATCCATTTGTTAACTTCACTTGGGCAATTTTAATCTCTAGGGAACCAAATGATTGAGGTGAAATGTGAATTCAAAGTTATAATATGAATCTAAAGTTGGAATAGCTATATAGTATTTTCCCCTTGTACTTCTTTTCTACAATAGAATGTATAACCCCAGTTCAATACTCTTAATAAGGATTATGAGTATGATAAAGTGTTTTTAAATTATTATTTTTGATCATTCTGGATCAGTAGTTCTTAAGCTGAAACAATTACCCCTTTCCCTGGGCTTGAATAAAGTCATTAACATTAAAATATAGTTTATGTTGTTTTCATGGTGACAGCAGTTCCAAATTGGATCCTCAACTCACAAACAAGCAATTATAAATTGCTCCATTATTCCCAAGATATGCCCCAATTATCATATTGGGAAAAATTCCCCCCAGTTTAAGAACCACAGCTCTAGAAGTACAGTACATACTTCAAATTAATTTTTCTGAACATAAGGGTGATAACCTAAAGAAAAGGAATTAAAAATGTTTAAAAATCCAATAAACATTTAATTATATTTGTGTCTTATTTGTAAATAGACTCTATTACAGGGCAGAAGAGAAAGAAGAAAACTGCATTCCTGATCCTTAGTGGTTTTGCAGGGGGAATCTGAGGCTGTAGATTGGTTTAGGCTGTTTCCCTCTAGCCTAATCCAAATCCCAAGATGGCTGCCACTGGACATCTTGTTTGCATCACTTCAAAGCAAATGTATCTCATGATCATAAAGAACACAAACTATTTCAAAAGCAACACAAATTACAACACAAATTTCTAGGGAAGATCTGGCTAGTTTTCCATACTTTCCAAAACAATGATTGTCTCATTTGCAGTTATATGGGAAACTGTCAATCACAATGGTAGAACAGACAGGTAAGAACATGAATGCTTACATTCAGAAATCAAAGAGTGACATGCTCTCCATGCAGTTACCAATTTTTGCATTTCAGAAAAAATTGCTATCACACATAGTAGGTAATTCACAACAAGTCAGATTGTATCAAAATTATAGTCTGGGCCACTCTTCCTTTACTTCACCATATCTTTTCTGTTCTACCCCATATTAATATTTTCCATATTACAACCATACAATTCATACAATACTTTGTTATGTCACTATACAACAGCACATTAAAAGGCACAGACCTGAGCTTTGTATTCCTAGCTAGTTATCTGAGAAAAATCTGTTGATAGCTCAATCATATTTCAGCTATGACCACCAAATTTAGTTTGGCTAAAAGTATTTTCTGTCAGTTATGTGTATTGAAGCTTATTGTATTCTAAAATAATTTAGTGATGACAGAACTAAAATGATGATACAAAATTTGATTTTGAGGGAGTATGAAATAGCTGTACTATTCTCAAAAGTCTTTGCCTCCGGCTTAAATCATAATTTTGGATTTAAATTTAGCTTGACATGAGCTTTCTGGGCGTTTCTATCACTTCCTCTTGTTTTCAGACAAAAGTCTTCTATCTGAAGAGTGACCATGAGCTTTTCCTTAGTTTTCCAAGTCCCTGTTATGAAAAAAATATTCTCTAAAATATTCCTGGAAGCATTCATTCTTGCCAGGATCAAGTACTTGTAGTTTTTCTCTCTCAGTGAATTGAAAACAGGCTTATGCTATTTTCTAAATGGCAAGAAATATTCGGAAGCAGTACAGTTTTTCCATCCGAAGCTAAGATATTTTCCTACCTGAGGCAAAAACCATGCTAGCATTTTCTTCTAGTATCTTCTGAAACTAATTGGATTAGCTGTTCAGTTCATCAAAATTTAGGGGCTAACAGCTTCCTCCATTAGCAGTCTCCTAAAATGTGTCACCTGAGATGATTTATGTTTTCCTCTGCCTAAAGATACAACTGTCCCAGTTTTCATGCCATCTGACCTTTTCTCAAAGAAAATTTTGTCCTTTTTATTGAAATCATTGAGAGTTTGTTGTTCATTCATGTGTTTGTTTTCCACTGAGAAGGGTTGGTTATTCATTGTTTATGGACACACATGTCTGAATTTGGTAGACAGTTTTAAGCATTGGCCATGCGGGTAAATGATACCACAATATTATACAAAACTGTGAACATTCCCCTTACTCTCTGCTGGAATTCTTTCTATGGCATTAGAAGGCCTGATATTGCAGAGGAATATATAAAAATGCCCTTATTGTGGTAGAAAGAATTACCTGATAGACTTGCAAAGCAGCTGAATAACTCAACAGATAGTTTGACCTGTTCCTATTCATCTTAGTGAAACTTGAACAGAAGGTTCTCCATGAATAATTTCCTATTCTTAGAAAAGGTAGTCTTAGCAATCAATGAGTTTTAAGTCTGTATTGTCAGTTACAAAAAAAAAATGACTAAATATCTATCTTATACATTATTTCTATGTAGGGCAGAATCTATAGCTACCCAGATAAATTTGCATTCTTGCTGTAGGCATTTATGAGTGCTTTTATGTGAGAGATTGGAAGCTTGAATACACAATTACTGAAACATTTAAAGGTCTTGTTTTTATTTTAACTGCACTCTAATTGAAAGCATAGCATTTGACTATATGAATACTCAGCACCATGATTAAAATTGCATGGAAAGAATTGTAATGGGATACAGACACTTTCAATCCAAGGTCATCACTTGCATATGTCTCAAGTTCTAATTGGCTGACAACATTACCATTACGTTTGGTTATTGGGTCAGTGTAAAATGAATCAATGGGCCAGACACATGCTTGACTTGACAGTTTCTGATTGCAGAGTAAGAGTTCAGCTATCATGAGATGCATATTGATATTGCTTCAGAAGCAAATATTGTAGACCATGATTTAGTTCTAGCAGACAAGGATGCTTTCAGAATTCATATTTATATTCGTTGAAAGAGGTTTTCCAAATTCAGTGACCTAAATGCATTATGAAATCCAGTTAGACCTCCAGACTAAGATATAGCATGAGATTGATATGAATGATGTTTTTAATTGATTACATGCCATCAAATTGGTATTGACGTTTTGCAATAATATAGATGTTCTCCAGGATGAGCAGTCTCCAAAATGGTCTTCAGTTCTTAAAGTAATGTATCTATTAGTATGGTAATGGCGGTGGTGGTGTGGTATTTGTGGGTTAATTATGGAGCTGTGAATCCAGGAGGACTCACAAACTGTGCACTGGATCTATCTGAGGCAGTGCCACCTCATCCATGACTATTAATGAAAAGTTTCCAACACCAGAAATTCCAAACACCCAAACCACTTAGTCTTGCTTGGGTCCTGCTGAAACTTGTTGCATCCCATTTAGGTCCCCACAAGACACTGGGATAAGATGTCACAGCATCACTCAAAAGCCTGCAATGGAGATATAAAGCTGGGTATTAGCATACCTCACCCCAAACTGTTGGATGAACTCATCCAGCAGCCTCATGTATATGTTAAAAGGGACCCTACATAGTGAATCATGGAGTGGACTTTAGAGGCAGGAGGAGATCCAATAAAACACTGTTTTGCTCACTCCCAACTCCTGGAGCCAATCTAGAAGGATAATATTGAGAGTTGTTTAGCTGTCAAGTAGAGTTAGTGTAAAGGTATGTGGTAATGGTCAGATAAAAGTGTGTGTGTGTGTGTGAGAGAGAGAGAGAGAGAGAGAGAAAGCGAGTGAGAAAACAGCTGCAGTTAATTTACATACATACAGTTTTAATATCACTAAAATTATTTTTTAAATTTAGGAACAACACCGCAAAATAATTGTACTGACATAAAAATATAAACATTTAGGAGCAATGTGAAGGCCTAGAGGTGGAGCTCTTTCCTCACAATCAGAAGGCTGTGAGTTCAATCTTAGGTAGCGCCAGATATTTCTCTGGGTGTAAAGAGAAAATATCTGCTGGGAGCTCCGTGTAGGCATCAGGAAGGGCAACTGGCCAGTAAATACTTAGCTCCATTGAGTAATCCTGACTCCATCCTGATGCAAGGGATTACAGGGTCATTAAAAGAAAAGAATATATATAAACATTTGGACAACACAAATTGTACTTCAAACTTTCTTTTCCACTGTCTCTGTGCATGTAAGTTTGTGTGTCTGTGTGTATGTGCACATGCTATTGTAAAAGCTAATAGCGTGTGCACATACACACAGACACACAAATTTACATGCATTTGGTTTCTTATCTGTTTCCCACGAATAACTTGGATTACTTCTACATGTAAAATGTTGTGAGTGGATGAGAATACTATAAAACAAGTGCTTATAGTTTTGACATGTTATTTATTATACATTGTGAATCTTAAAACCTAAGGCAAATTCTTTTTTATATGAGCAGAATTTTAATGTTACCTTGCTTGCAATGAGCTTGAACAAGCCTATGAGAGTTTCATTCCTAAACTCATTGCTTTTTTTGCCTGCCGGTTTCACAAATGACAATCTGCAAATTCTTTTTTTAGATATTTATTTCAGCTGTCTTTTTCCTGTTACATTGGTAAGTGATACTGCCACAAATGCAGCCTCTTCCTGTCCAGCTGTTTTGTTTGTTATGAGATGACGGTCATGATATGATTTGAGCACAATCCAAATTAGAACCTCATTTAGCTTCTCGTCTTTCCAGTTCCTGATGTAAATCCTCAGAAATGCTGACATTGACCTCATCCTGACGCTCATTGTCCTGTTTATTTAAATCATGTAGGGATATATATCAGATCAAAGCACAAGTTTTTTGGTTGTGGTCAAAGTAAAGTGTCTGCATTTTACTTTCTTACTTAAGGTTTCATGGGTTTCTTTTTTTTTTTTTTCTCAATAAAGGAAGATCATTATTTGATTTATGATTCCGAAGAACTTTAGATTTTTTTTTATTTTCCTTCTCTTTCTTCTTTCTTTTAAACAAAACCCATTTCATTATTTATTGGAAAAATAAAAACAACTTTTTCATACTGGCACAGAATCCTTTCAGATCTTCAATTATTGATCATATCTTTAGAACCACACTTTCTGATAATGTAAATAACATGGAGCTTTCATGTAAATGGCACAGACTGTACTTATCTCTTTAAGAATTCCTAACAATTTCCTCAACTATCTATAGCAAATTCTATTTATAGCCTGCTAGTACAAAAGTATGGTTTACTTATTATTTTTTAAGAGAGCCACTGTTTTATCTGGTTTGGTAAATTAGGTTCATTGTATTTCAGAACTGTGTTAAGAGTTTCTACTATATAAACTAATGGTTGCTGTATTAACATTCCAGGAAACTATCTATTGTAACTGGATATGAGAAGCATTTATTAAATATACTGGGCAGATATGTGACAACAAAACAATGCATTCCATATTCAGTTTGAATGGAATAATGTTATTGTCCTGCCTACTTTTATATTCATGCTAAATGTTTGTTCTATGTAATTTACAAAGAACTTTGTAATTTATAAATCTTCATAATCATAATTATCTCCTTCCTTCCTCCCTCCCTCCCTCCCTCCCTGCCCCTTCTCATTCTGCCCCCCTCTCTCTCACCTTCCCATTCTGTCTTCCTCCTTCCCTATTTTATTGCATTTTTCCTGCTTTTTTTCTATTATTAGTGTAGATGTGCAAAAATTATATTTGTACTTCTGGCAAATATTTTCTTATTCTGTGTAATTCTTCAATTTGCTCTTTAAAAAAAAAAAAAAACTTCCTTTGCAAGTGTTTCCTTTCCCTTTTTACCATAAGTACTTTTCTAATAAAGCCAAATAAAATATGTGAGCAGTTCCAAAATTCTAAGTTGCTTAATTTTGATTATTAATCCATATTGTTTAATGATAAATGCTGCAGGCCACTGGTCATAAATCTTGAAAAGAAAACTAACTTGACAATGGAGAAACAGCCTGCTTTCTTTGCACATAACAGCAAAACAACAGAGCAGAAATATCTATCTGTTTAGCAATGAGATTGCCCTCTAGTGGGTTGCTTTACATGCAGTTGATTGTTATTCTGAAATGAAAAAAATGATTTGATTCTCCAAAACACACCTTTCAATACTTTGACACTCCATGCATTTTAGTGGATTGTATCTGTGATCATAACGTAACATACTTAAGGACAGAAATATATATATATGTTTTCTCAGGTTTTCGCGGGTGTTTGTATGTAGGTCTTTGGTTATTCGGGTCTTTTTCCACGTAAAATTGGAAGTGTCTTGGTGACCTTTCGACGAAGTCCCATTCGTCATCTTCAGGCTGGTGTTCTCGGCTTCGTGCTTCCAGGAGCACTTCCCTGGAAGCACGAAGCCGAGAACACCAGCCTGAAGATGACGAATGAGACTTCGTCGAAACGTCGCCAAGACACTTCCAATTTTACGTGGGAGAAGACCTGAATAACCAAAGACACACACACACACACACATATATATATATATATATATATATATATATATATATATATATATATATATACATACATACATACATACATACATACATACATACATACACATATATAATTTCATTTGACCACAATTGTATACAAGGTTTCAGAATGAAGCCGGTAGGGACAAAGCAGCTGAGAGGCCTAATGAGATTTTTCAAATCTGAAAGTATGCAATTAAACTGAGTGTGTGATTGTCACTTGAATGCTGCTGCGTATGGATTAAATCAAACTCAATACTCCCCAGCCATTATTCACATTACGCTGAGTTTGAAATGCTTGGTTAAGTTTTCCAAATTAGTCTGTATGTCAAAGTTGCCAGCCTTGCTTGGTGTTAGGGAATGAAACTTGTGCTCACAGCACAATTTGGAAATGAAAAAAGTAATTTGGAATAATCAATGAGTGACAGAAATGAAGCACCCCATCTAGTAGTGCTTTCCCATGCATGGAAGGCTACTTCTGGAGAATAATTGTTCCACATCAATTATTATAAAAGATCACAAGACAGTATAACAACAAGGACAGATCCATTGCTATTCTTCTTACATGCACAAACTCTCAGGCATACACTGATCATGAAAAGTATCTGTGCAGGTTGAAATGGTTTGGATTGGTTCTTTTTACCTGTATATAATATGGAACATGAAAACCAGAAAACAACAGCAATATTTGCTCCCAAAACAACATGTTTCCTGATCCAAATTATTGCTCTGCAGGATGCTTGTGTATAGTTTGAGAGATTATGGATGTAGCTTTGTATTTGACTATTGTACAGTACTAGGTTTTGTTTTGATTTGCATAAGGATCAAATCCAAGCAGATATTTTTCAGTAGAATATTGATTCCCACCCCTTCTTACTCTTTCTTCCTTTCTTCTATACGTTTTCCGAGATTTTTACTTACAATAAACAATTCATACAAATGATGTAAGAAAGAGATATTGGAGGAGATTAGAAGTGGATTGCCATTGCCTTCTTCCAGTATGCCCTCCAAATATGAAATGAAGGTGAGGGGAGAATGAAAAGCCTGGCTAGCATGGAATCTGCTAATGGGGACGAAGCAGCAGAAAGCAGATCTTCCCTAGACCTTGCATTGCTTATCTAATAGTGTCTGTAGTGAGTGCATTAATCTGGCAAGATTCTGTCAATAGGCAAGCAGCAATACACATGCCATTCTGATCTACTAAAGAGTGCAGAGAAAAACAACAAAGATGATAAAGGGTTTGGAAGCTAAATCATATGATGAATGGTTGAGGGAACTACTGTAGGTATCTCTAGCCTAATGAAGAGAAAAGGTTAGGGATGACATGATAGCTGTCTTTCAGTACTTAATGGGCTGTCACAGAGAAGAGGTCATTGACTTATTCTCTGAAGCACCAGAGAGCAGGACAAAACGCAATGGGTGGAAGCTTGTTAAAGAGAGATCCAGCCTGGAATTAAGAAGGGATTTCTTGACAGTGGAGAGAATTAATCATGGAACAGTTTGCCTCCCAGAGTTGTAGGTGATCCATTGCTGAAGATTTTCAAGAAAAGATTGGGATGCAATAAGGTTGAGGTTGGGGGATGCTGTGGCTCAGTGGCTAAGATGCTGAGCTTGTCGAACAGAAAGGTTGACAGTTTGGCAGTTTGAATCCTTAGTGCCACGTACCAGAGTGAGCTCCCATTACTTGTCCCAGCTTCTGCCAACCTAGCAGTTCGAAAGCATGTAAAAATGCAAGTAGAAAAATAGGGACCACCTTTGGTGGAAGGTAACAGTGTTCTGTGCGCCTTTGGCATTTAGTCTTGCTGGCCACATGACCACAGAATCATCATCAGACAATGTTGGCTCTTCAGTTTAGAAACGGAGATGAGCACCGCCCCCTAGAGTCGGGAACGACTAGCACATATGTGCAAGGGGGATCTTTACCTTTACCTTAAGGTTGAGGTTGAGTTGGACTAGAAAACCTCCAAGGTCCCTTCCAGTTCTATGATTCTATACTTGTGTCCTTCTGGTTCCTTGTACTTTACAAGATTCTACCTAGACCCAAACTCAACAAGATGGGCCATCTGCTGAGATCTCCTTTCCCAATAATTACTAAGTATATCTTACTTGGTAGGAACATCTAGGCCCTTTGAAAATACTATCTTCGGGCATAGGTAGGCATAGATAGGAGAAGGTGATACAAAGTTAATATGATGCTAGGTGACACATATTGATACCCACATAATCTTCTCAGGAGGCAAAAATAAAACTCCCAAACTCCTTTATTTCCTCTCTCTAATACATTTCTAATCAGAGTCATGTTTTTGCTCTTGGTTCAGGGAAAGAATTATAGCAATCACCCTAAGCTTATAAAAATGTACATCAAGATAAACAAGAGCATGACCACATAGAATAGAGCATTATTTATTAAAACATACAACTCCCAGATAAAAGTATTCAAATGTATAATCAGTAAAGATGAGCATACCCTGGATAATGCTTCAACATTTCCTTTTGATGTACCTATGATAGTGTAATAGCACTTGTTTAAAATTACAAATTGGCTAATCTGTGGACAGAATGTTTTTATTATATAGAAAGGCATAATGAATTATTTTCATTTAAATTTTAATATATGTGTATTCAATTCATATTTCTTGGAATTCTAGAAAAACTGGAACATACCTCCATCTCTAAATATGTATTCTGCTGAATTTTATAGTTTTCATTCAAAATATACAGTATGTACAGTATTGTACAAAAATGTGTACACTAAGTCAAAGTACATATATTCTATTGGGAAAAATTGTTTGCAAACTGTTTGCATGTAAATATTTACATGCATGTAAGTATAGAAGTATGTAAATATTTGTATATTAGGAGAACTTTGACATTTTGGTCAGATTTTTTTTCTTTTTCGAACTCTTACATATTGCAGAACAGGGACTGAAGCGCATTGAAAGCAAAATAAATGGACAATTTGGTCTCTTTCTGATTAAGAATCCTCTTTTGTTGAATGGTCTTTGATAATGTGTTTGCTATTCCTTGAAGTTCTGCATGTCATTTCCGCCTAACTGATCTTCTTCATCAGTCATATGCAAATAAGTGATAACATCTGTAATTCAAAGTAACATTTATTTTCTTTATTATTTCAGTTTGTACCTTACCTTCCTATCTCTAGTGCACTTATAACACAATTGAAACCCCATAAAAACAGCACTAAAACCACCATTAATCTATCTCAAAATACCTAGAAAAAGAACAGAGTCTTTAATTCTTCCTAAAGATGGAGTGACTGGGGCTCTTGAGTGATAATATTCCATGGTTTGGGAGCAAGGCAGTAATTTATTTGAGAAAGTGGCTGGTGGTTCACAAAAAATCAAGTCAATATATATTTGTCAGCCTTAAGTTGTCACAAAGCTCTGTTGCTCTTATTTATTGTCAGATTCAGAAAGTACAAAGCAATTTCTGCTCTCAGAAATGAAGTTTATTGAGTGATTTTGGGCATGTTTCTGAACATTACTTATATCACATAAATATTTTGATGGTAAAACATTATCTATGTATGTTCCCCTAAGAAGTGAAAGATGCATACCTAGTACAGATAATCCTTGGTTAATAACTGCCTTGTTCAGCAACTATTCAAACTCACAACAGCACTGAAAAAATAGATTTGTGACCAATCCGCAAACTTACAGCTCTTGCAGTGTTCCTGCTGTCATGTGAACATGATTCGGGCACTTAGCAACCAGTGTACATTTACAACGGTCACAGTGTCCTCTGGTCAATGTGATCATCATTTGCAACTTTCACAGTCAATCTTCTAGCAAGCAAAGTTGGCAGAAGATGCAAGTTGCAGTCACATGACATTGCACGTAATGACTTATTTACTTAATGACTGCAGGAGGACTGAGATTGTAAGTCTGGTCGCATGATGTTTCACTGAATGTCACTTAGCCATGGAGTTGTGATGGTAGGTGGGAATGATTTGGGGAGACAAGGGGGAAGAGATGCTACCCAGGGAATGATCAAATGCAGGTGGGGTAGCCTGCCACTGCATAATTGATGGAGAAAGAAACTCAGAAAGGAACCTCTCTAACTTAAAGGCTACAAAGGAAATGTGGGAGATTTGTTCTTTCAGGCTTGCAAGATTCTGTTAATGCAGTCTTGCAACAAAGTAGAATTAGCTCATCTGGTCAGGTTTTCTGGCTTGTTTACTTGAGAAGGCTGACAGGAATTGATGGTCCCAATTGCAGTAGTTAAATGAAGACTAACTGTAAATGGATAAATATAATTGGGTGAACATGCACTTTGTAGCACTGGGCATTCACTGGTAAAGGAATATAACTCACTTATTCCTTTTCACTTGTTACCTTTCAAATGTATCCTTTCAAAATTCCATTGGCGATCCATTTTGGCAAAGAACTTGAATATTCCTACATTAAGCTAAATAGATGATGAAGAAATGACTATAGCCATATTGCTAATCAAAATTATAGAAAACATGACATAGGTCATTATTCTGGTCACCACTGTCTTCCCTCAATTATTGATTCCAATTTGCATTAACAGATTCCTGAAATGTTATTTTGTATACTAGAACATGAGAGTATTTTTTCCCTGAAGGTGTCATGAGTCATCATCTGGCTCTGAAACTGCATTATGCTGATTTGCTAAAACTCCAGACCATTTTCCCTGTTTTGTTTTGTTATTTCGCCCATCTTTTTCGGAATAGCATCACCTTTCCTTTCTTCTCATGGAATTGCTATCCTGTCATTTGACCTATGCCACCATTACTATCATTTCCAATGTTCAAGGTCATATGACCTCGCCTCTCTCTGATTCACTAACATTCCATTAGCACTTTTCCTTTGCATTGTGTGCTGTAAATCCTACTTTAATCCCTTGGTAACAACCTTGGACTAGATTGATCTTTGCCTTTCATTGAGATATCTCTATAAAACCCCTAGGCAGTTATATGGTAAAAAATGTCCAGCAATGCAAATTTTAATGTACTTTGTGTAGCCTTATTTCCTACAATCAAATTCTTTGCCAAATAGCTTGGAAGAATTATTCTAAGAAATAATATCTCAATCACAACTGAAAGAAACAAAAAACTTCAGACCCAAAGGGAAACAGATGCTGATTTGAAAGTTACTAATGAAGATGAATAATGGTGTTATATTTTTCCACACATTGTGAGCCTTTAATAGGTTAATGTTAACTATATCTAATTCTAATCAACTATTATACTTTTGACTAGAGTGCCTTTCTCTGACTGGTCAACATAGCAAATGCAGGAAGCATAAGGCTGGGTAAAGACTGTGTAAACAGAGATGTAAAAAGAGAGCTAGTGTATGGATCAGAGGTGGTATTCAGCAGGTTCTGACCCATTCTGGAGAACCGGTAGTGGAAATGTTGAATAGTTCAGAGAACTGGTAAATACCACCTAACTGGCCCCACCCCTATCTATTCTCTGCCTCCCAAGTCCCAACTGGGATGGGAAATGGGTATATTGCAGTAACCTGGGAAATGGGTATTTTGCAGTAACCTTCCCCTGGAGTGGGGAGGGAATGGAGATGTTGCAATATTTTCAGGATCAGACTCAATAAAGATAATAGGAGTTAGAGCTTTAAATATATTTCTTTTTAATTATGATAGGCATTCTATATTCACTGAATATTCAAGGTAGAAGCGACGAGAATGGTGAGGGTGGCTCCTTATATATACAAGGGGTGGAGCTAGGAATGGGAGTGGTAAGTTATGAATACATTAAAGTCCAAAGAATAAGTTAACCTCTGATGTTCCATATATACATTATTTACACATTGGAGAATAAGGCATTTACATCTGACAAATCCCCCTCTAAATGCCGGTTCGTTACACAACACCAATTACATTCTGATTCAGGACAATATAATACATATAATTTAGAAGTTAAATATTTGTGTTGTTTAGAAGGTAAGGGTTTTGTTAATATGTCAGCTAATTGTTCAGAAGTATCGCAATGTATTGCTTTAATGAATCCGTCTTGAGACAGTTGTCTCACATGCTTAAACTTTATATCAATATGCCTGGACCTTTGTCCAATTGCATCGGATCTGGATATTTCAATGGCCGCTTTATTGTCTTCATGCATAATAAATGGTAAGGTGGGTTTCTTCCAAACATCAGTGATCAGATCATTGAACCATACAAGGTTATTTGCAGCTTTGGACAAACAAACATATTCCGCTTCTGTAGTAGAAGTGGCTACTAGTTCTTGTTTACCAGTATACCAGTAAACTGGACAATCATTCAATAGAAAAACATAACCAGAAGTACTCTTTCTGCATGATGTATCACCAGCCCAATCTGCATCAGCATAACAAGTAATTTTTGGTTCTCTGTCATTATTGGGTTCCAACATTAAACAAAAATCTAATGTACCCTTCAGATATCTTAGAATTCTTTTGACAGCTTCCCAATGATACAAGGTTGGTTTACTAACATATCTTGACAATAGATTGAGAGGTAATGCAATATCTGGCCTAGTCCAATTAGATATATAAAGGAGTGAATCTATAACTGATCTGTAAAATGTGTTGTCTTTAAACTCAGGAGAAGATTCATCAGTGTTTCTAAGAAAATCAGTTTGCATAGGGGTGTCACAGGTTTTAGCATTATTTAAGTTACATTTGTTTAGGAGTTCGATGATTTTATCTTTCTGTGTAAGTTTGAATCCCCTTTTAGTTTTGTTAATTTGCACACCAAGGTATTTATTCACTTTACCCAGAGATTTCAGTGAGAAGTGTTCATTTAACTTATTTACAAAGATTTCCCTGCTCTCTTTATGCTTTCCAATGTATAAAATATCGTCCACGTAAATTAATACAAATTCAATATGATCATTACTCTTTTTTACAAAGAAACAGTTATCAGCAGTGGTGGCGTTGAAATCCATGGTCTTAAGTACTTTTACCAAGCAATCGTACCATCTTTTGCCGGATTGCTTTAATCCGTACAGACTCTTATTTAATAACCAAATTTCGTTCTTATTAGTGTATTGACTGTGTGGTGCTCTTACATATATTTCCTTATCTAATTTTGCATGTAAGTATGCGGTCTGTATGTCATATTGGAATACGTCCAGATTGAGTGCAGATGCTACTACAAGGGCTGTTTTGACACTCTCTGTTCTCACTGTGGGTGAATATGTATCAGTATAGTCTTCTGGATATTTTTGTGCATAGCCTTGTGCAACTAGTCTAGCCTTGTATAAGGTATTGCCTCCTTCTAAGTTCTTAATTTTATAAATCCACCTGGTACCTATAATTGTTTTATCCTTAGGTGCGATCGCAGGTGTGAATACATTTAATCCTTGTAAACTTTCCATCTCTTTTTCCATAGCTAGTTCCCATTTTTCTCTTTCTTCATGTGGAAGTTTCAATACTTCTTCATATGTATTAGGTGTTATTTGTTCTCCATTCATATGCATTATGTAATCTTTGTATTTATTTGGTATTTGGTTTCTATTGTTTCTAATAGTTCTTTCAGGCTTGCTATGGTTATCATGCAAATATCTAGCTTCCTTTTTTGTTAATGTGTCTGTCTTTATTTTATGCTGACTATTAGTCCAAGTTTTGGTTTTGTTCTTACTTTTGTTAATATTTTGATTTTCTGTTGTTCCTTCCTCGCAAGATATCGTATCTTTACATTTATTAGGAAATATTTCATTAAGGTGCAATTTTGACCAATTGGCCTGTTCATGGAACACAGCTGTTCTGGATACTATAAATTTGTTATTACTATCAATAAATCTGTACCCTTTGGTTCCAGTTTCGTATCCCATGAATCTTAATCTCCTGGATACGTTTTCTCCCTTTCTCCTCAATTGTTTAGGTATGTGTACGTCTGCAGTGACTCCAAATATGTGCATGTGTGATAATTTGGGTTTTCTATTGTACATCACCTCATATGGTGTCTTATTCACAATACTGGACCAGGTTCTATTTTGAGTGTAATTCGAATAATGTAATGCCTCTGACCAAAATTGTTTGCCTAAACCAGCATCCTCTAATGTGCACCTAATCATGGTTTGTAGTGTGGAATTTTTCCTCTCTGCAACTCCATTTTGAAATGCAGAAAAAGGATTGGACGTGAAATGTAACATTCCTCTATCCTTTAACCATTGGGAGAATTCTTTAGACATGAACTCACATCCCCTATCTGTCATAATTTGCTTTATTCTGATATTATGTTGTGTTTCTATACGTTTGTAGAATTCCTTAAATTTCTGAAATGTTTCATCCTTGTGCTTTAATGTGTAAACAAAACCATATCGGCTGTAGTCATCCACTATTGTTAGGAAGTAACGTTTTCTATAGGTAATTGAGGGACTTAATGGACCAACTAAGTCCATATGTACCAAATCAAAAATATTGTTAGTTGATCTGTTAGATTTTTTTGGTCTGGGACTGGTTTTTAGTTTGGTGGACTTACATACTGAGCATTCCAAATAGTTTTCACAATTTTTTATTTTGACACCTTCTGCGTGTTCAGTCATTTTTTGTACTACAGGAAAGCTTGCATGTCCTAACTTCCTGTGTAAGATGTGAGCACACTCATCATGAATTGGTTTACCTATTTTTGGTTTCTTTTCCTTGTATGTATTTTTGTGATCATGAGTTATTCTACACTCATCATTGTCACTGTTACTGACATTTTCATCATCTGCTTCAATACAATCTTCCATATTTGAATCAATGTTATGTAAACATCTTTCTTTAGTTATCAGATAGGGTAGACCTCCTTTTATCATTACAGTACCTACATTTGTTTTGTTCTTTTCTATAGTTGCTTTCCCCTTTGAGAAAACTATATTAATATCAGATTCTCTGCTTAATTTTATGGCACTTAGTATGTTGTGAGGTATTTCTGGGATTAATAATACCCCCTCTATTTTCCCTAGACCAGGCAAGGTCACATTTCCTTTGCCTAGTACTTGAACCTTTTCTTGATTAGCTACCTTTATCACAAACTTATCTTCTATAAATGAAGATAATATACTTTTGTTGTTGGTGGTGTGATTTGTTGCACCAGAATCAATAAGCCAATTGTTATTCTCATCCTGCTGTGTTCTGGTGCTGTCTTGTTTATTTAGCCCATTCAGTGACCCAGATTTCCTCTCTTTTGAATTTTCTCTACCCCCTCTACCTTCTTTGTAATTTGGTGGGCTTCTATATTTGTGTCTATCTGTGGAAGATTGTCTGTAATTATATTTGCTCCTATATTCTGGTCTATGTCTCTCTCTTGAGACTTTGGGGCAGTCTCTTCTACTATGTTCCCTGGATCCACAATTGTAGCATCTAAAGGCCTCATTATGTTTATCTTGAAAGACTACTTTCCTAAAAGGTTTGTGGTCTGTTTGGTTACTGGATCGATTTTTTCTTGAATTGTCTTCTGCTATCAATTTGTTAGATAGACTTTCTATGGATAAATATCCCAAATTAATGGTATCTAAGTGTGACATAAAGCTATCCCATGATGGATCAAGTGAATTGATAATAACACTTTTCATTGTTTGATCTGAAATCACTTCCCCCCTCAATTGTAGCTCAGCTCTTATTTTGTTTAGATTTATCAAATGCTCACTTATAGAAACCCCTGGTTTTACTCTAGAGGAAAAGAAATCCTTAGACATTCTTGTGGTTGTAGCTACGCTATCGCTGTGAAATAGATTAAACATGCATTGAATTATTTCTGATACAGTTAGGTTTGGTTTGATGCTATGATACATTGCAGGAGACACGCTAGATATTATTATGAAAAATGCTCTATGATGTAAACAATCTATTTTTAAAGTCCAAGGTCTTCTTGGAGGGCTAGTTATAAAGAATAGTAAATTTTCTTTCATGAAAATAACCTGAAGCTGTTGATACCACTCTTGTAAATTAATGCCATCAATTCTAAGTTTTGGGAAGTCACTGGGTAAGTTATCTACATTATTCTGTCCATTACTTACAACCTGGGGCAGTCCGTGATCTCTCAAGTGCAGGAAATTACAGAACGGCATTGGGATGCTTGCAATGAGTCTGCGCGGTTCTCTTGCCAGTTCAAGTCCTTCTGGGTCGTCTACGTAGTTTCGCACATGCGCGTTGCTCATTTCTTCTTTGGTGGCGTCGTGGAAGGTTCTCTCCCTTTCAGCTCTCTCGATCCGCTCCTCCTCAGATGAGTCGGTCTCTGGCTCGGTTTTTGGGATTCTGGTGGTGGTGACGGTTCTTTTCTTCTTTTTGTGTGCGTTGGTATTCGATTTTGTCTGTGGTGTAGGGCGAAATCGGCATGGCTCTCTGGGCTCGGGCGTCGTCGCTTTCGAAGTCAGGATGGGAGCGTGCAGGTCTTGAGTCGCCGGTTTGATTTCTTGCTTCTTCGTAGATGTCTTGGTAATTTTCAGTCTTGGCCCAAAAGCAGCAAAAAGCGTTTTCATTGCTGATTTTACTTGAGATTTTGTTAAATCGTCTTCACTTTCTGATTTTGGATCATCTGAAGAGTTTGAGACTTCTTTCTCACTTTCTTCGTCTGATAGTGTTTTTCGCGCCAGAAATTTTGAACTGAGCGTTTTGATTGGCTCTGCTCCATTCTCTTTTGAAGTTCGTTGAAACCAAGATGGCTGCCATTCAAAATTTCGCGCGGGATCACATCTTTTCTTTTTAACAACTATTTTCTCAGTAGTCATCTCACTTACGATTTTTTGATCTTTGGGTTTTTCTTTAATGACGTTTTTCTCTCTCGCTGCTCCGCTGTTCTTCAGCATCTCCTGGAGGTCCGCGATGAGACTTTCATCATTCTTTTGGCTTTTTAGTATCTTTAATATCTCTGACCTGAGTTCATTATTTTCTATTTCGATTTCTTTCTGATCATTATTTTCACTCATTAGTTCTTCTTCTTCAGTGGTGTATTCTTCGGATTCTCTCGAAATCGCATTGGTGGATTCGTTGATCATCTCTTGATCAGTTTCTATTTCTTTGCTGTAGGCCCTGGTGTTGGGCCTATCTTTCTTGGACATTTTTAATTACTTATTGAGTCAATTAACCATCCTCTGCTACCAGCTTGTTGCAATATTTTCAGGATCAGACTCAATAAAGATAATAGGAGTTAAAGCTTTAAATATATTTCTTTTTAATTATGATAGGCATTCTATATTCACTGAATATTCAAGGTAGAAGCGACGAGAATGGTGAGGGTGGCTCCTTATATATACAAGGGGTGGAGCTAGGAATGGGAGTGGTAAGTTATGAATTTTACAGTATCCTTCCCCTGTCACACCCACCAAGCCATGCCCACAGAATCGGTAGTAAAAAATTTTGATTCCCACCACTGGTATGGATCTATTTGTTTAGTAACGCATAAGCTTCTTCACAATGCCTTCACATTATCTAGTGAGGATCAACATGATTTTAATATCTGATGTTCCTATACTGCCTTTAAGATTAACATGTTGTCTTGGAGATGCTTATAGTATCATTATAGATCTAGCTTTGATCACTGGAGCAGTAACTACCGGTAGGATCAATTTTTGGACACAGTTGCATGAATTTGTGGCATCTATATATTTATTTTGGATGTTTTTATTGTTTCTTATTGTTTTAAAATGTTTTTAGTATCATAATTGTCATATATTTTTTGATTTGTAAGATGCCCAAGGTTATTGAGTGAGATGGGCAGCTACAAAATTTGATAAATTGAATAAATATATACATATGTAATTATATTTCTAAATATTGTTCTTTTTATAGCTATATTCCCCTCAGACTTTCTCTTCTATTTGATTTCCTGAACCCTGGCATAATTATAAAAGAAGCAGGCAGTATTTTGGTCTTGTCCAGCTATTGACTGGATGTGCCTGCATGAGATCTTTTACAGCCAATTCTGGACATAGGTAGCATTTTTCAATTAATGCTTGTGTATATCTGTAGTGTTCTAAATCAGTTTATGAAACTAAATATTTAATTTCATTTTCAATCAAATAGTGTATTAACTAGCATAGTGTACATAAGTGAGGGAGGGGAAATATTAACTCATTCTCCAGATCGCTATTTAGCATTAGTTTTTTTAGTTCAAAATAATATAAATTCAGTCTAACAATGAAGGAATAAGAACTTAATAAACATATATCCCCCTCTAGTGTGGAAGAAACTAACATTTCTGTAGCTTAGGTCATTGATCACAGTGCGTAGCAGTGACATCACTAGAATCTTCAGCTATTTAAACAACAAAGGTTAATGTACCAAGCTTATGTGCATTTTCCTTCCTTCCTTCCTTCCTTCCTTCCTTCCTTCCTTCCTTCCTTCCTTCCTTCCTTCCTCAATTTCCAGATCACCAACTTCTATTTTATCACTTTTAAAATAAGTGCAAGTGACTAGTGAACTGCATGGAATGGAAATAGTTTTTGATTACCATAGTAACAAAATATATCAGTGAGGAAAAGGGAACTTGACTATAAAAATGTAAAGCCTTTAGGCCTCAAGCAGCAGATCCTATAGATACAAAACACCAAGAAGCAATTATTTTCCAAACACAAGGGTCAATAAAATAAGTACTTCTGTTTCTAATGTACTATTTTGTGTTTATTGTCATAAAATGGGGAGCATCAAGTAAATCACTTTTTTAGAGAGAAATGCTGTTGTGTTGTGCAATTTTCATTTTCTCTGGCTGTTTCTAAATGAAATGTGAAAATTCACTTTTATCAATTTAAGATTGGGACTCCTAAATGCATCTTATGTTTGACTGCTGATCTGATAATGCTTTATGTGGTTTACTGCTAGTTATTTATTCAATTTATGTCACTGTTTATTAATCAGTGATTTTATGCTTAATACTGTGCTTATACACCTGGTGTACCAGGTGTGTCCTGTCAGAAATGTAGCAACAAACAAACAAACAAACAAACAAACAAACAAATATTTCACATTTTACTTCAATTAAGAGTACTAAATATGGGATACAAAAATCCAGATCTAGATGGCAGTAAATAGATAAAAAAAAACCTTCAAATCTTTCTGCTATCCAGATTTTGGCTACCCAGATTTGGTCATTCTAAAAGTCAGAAATCTGATTCAAAATTAATTCCAGTCAATGTATGATTTGCAATTTATAGATGTGTCTCATTTGTCTTGTAAAACTGAGATAAGAAGGAAAGATGAAGGGATTACGTTAAGTATCTTCAAAAGAGCTTACAAAAATCCCTTAAAGGTATAACTGTTACAGGCATGCATTCTTGGATAAGCATACTAGATTCCAGAAACATATTTTACAAATCTGTTTGGTGTGTGATATACAGATGCAAATAATAGAAATGGAGGATGCGACAATAATTGGCAATCATTCTGAGATAGTGCCGTATTGTGCCATATAGTGCCATATTTAGTGCTCTTGAAATAATTGTCAATTGAACGTTACACTTTAGAATTCACTGTTCGGGGGGGAAAAATGATTAATAATTTACCTGGTAGCAGAAATTGGTTTTGGATCTTTCCTGAATGATACATTGGAATTTTGGAAACCACGAAATGGCAATCACAGAATTATGTGACTATTACAAATTAATGGGTTAAATGCATTTTTTTCAATTCCCTGCATTATCTCTCTTTCTCAAGACTGAACTTCATGGATACATAAATTCAGATCTGTACACATTCTTTCTGTATGCTCTCAAAGTACAGTATGTGGGTTGAAGCATAACACATGGAACTATAACAGATGCCAGGGATTACATATATCAAAGTATCCCCTTATTTAATTTTAAAAGCCACCCAAACCTAGCATGACAGGGAGAAGGCTAGATGAGAAATCTCTTTGTCAGGCTAGATTTAACAACTAGGAAAACTTCATTGGCAGAATATAATGGCTGAGTGCACTAAACTGTGATTTGTTTACTGTTGGCTGGACATACTGTTTGAATGCGTACTGAACAATTCAAAGTTAAATAAATCATGGTGTGAATCTAGCTAACATGTATTTATACATTTTAAATCACTTTATGATAGGTAGTACCATCAGGATACCAGGCCTGTCTTAAAAAAGAACAAACAAGCTGCCTTACCACTTTCAAAGAAAAAGAAATAAAACTAAAGAAAGGGAATTAAGAGAATCCAGAGTTTAAAACTACTATGTGTGTCATTGTTTTTGAGAGTATCATATAAGCCATCATAATTAGGGACTTCTGTTTTCAGCCAACATGCATGTAAGGATGGAAACAGTTAACCAGACCAATACTTTTAAGTCTAGTGAAAGGCATAGTAAGTGCTCTTACATGCATTCCCATTAATGTATCAACATGGAAGGAATAGAAGAAACATGATCAGAAAAAAGGAAGCACTTTAAAAATAATATTGATTTAAAATTGAGAAAGGATGTCTGCATCCTTTCTCACTCTGATGTACCTTTGTTTCACTGTTCCTGAAACAAAATGAGAAATCCTCATTTTGGAAAACAAAACAAAACAAGACACTTTAGAATTGATTTGGGCAAATCATCATGATGAAAGAAAGGAACCCCTCCTGCCAGCCCACATTTGTCAAGTTAAAGAAATAAAATCATGCATTCATAAAGCGTCCTCCTCTTCAGAGGAGCTGAAAGAAATTATTTTCCAAACTCTTAACACCTTGGCCACAGGGGGGTATTTTTCTTTCATTTTAACCCTTTGCTTTATTGTTTGTCCTAATCCCGGAGGATGGTTTGAGTCATTGTTTCCTTTGCTAAATTCTCTTCAAATTAATGTTGTTCTAAAATGTGCTTGCGGATTCCCCTACCCCCCCCCCCTTTGTTCTACCTCTCTTATTTTTGTAATCTTTTACAATTTCTTTGATATTTTTCCTGGTGATGGTACTGAGCTTTATAGTTGAAGGATAGTATTGCTCTTGATGTTTTCTCTAATACATCTTTCCTTTCCTCTGAAGCCTGGGTGGGGCACAATTCCCAAACTGGGGGTATGGGGGGGGGGAAATAATCCATTGGGAAGATAATGGCTTCTTTTAATGGAAACCTGGTCAGTCTTGAGTATCTCTGGAGAGACGATTTGAAACACAAAGACTTCTTGGCCATCTCAAAGGCAGATTTGACTTCATCAGACTTGAAGGAAAAGTGGTAGAAAAATATACAGACTTTGGACTCCTTGAAAGCTCCTGTGAAGGGAAGGCTTTTTCCACCTGGCAGCTGACCCTGCCGGTTTAACCCCCAAAATAAGTTTGCTGACTTCGAAGGTGGCTTCCTTTTTTTTTTTTCCTTCTGATTCTGTGGGACTCGAGAACTCGACCTCGAGTATCTTTTATTCGGACCCAACCCCGCCCCACCCCATCGGTTCCTTTCAGAGCTCTTTTGTGCAAAACGACTGGAAAGAAATGCGTGTGGCAACCCCAGACAAGGCAGCGGTGGAAACGAAGGTCTGATGTTTGTTTATTCCGGGGAGGCAAAGCGTTCATACGTGCGCAAACCCTGGGGACCCCCTTCTTTCGCCCTGGCTCCGAATCTGGACAGTAAGTGGGTGTTTTTAGGAGACGCGGACCGGCAGCTCGCTCCCTCCCAGCGCGTTCAAGCTTCCGCGCCAGCCACCTCTCTTCCCCCGCCTCCCTCTGGTCAGGGCCGGGCCGGGCCGAGCCGGGCTTGGTTGGAAAGGAGACGATGCCATCCCCACGCCGGCGACCCCTCCTCTCCTTCCTGTTGGGATCCAGGAGGAGCTTTTAAGGGCAGTCTCCTTTAAGATTTCTCCGAGGAGGCTGACTCGAGAGGAGGAGTTACGGAGATCTGCAGATGTACATTCTCGAGTGGAGGAGAGAAGGAAAAAGCACCAGAAGCGGAGAGGCTGGAGCGCAGGGAAGTGGCGGCCCAGCATCCAAGGCCTCGGCGGCAGCAGAAAAAGGAGGAGCAACAGCAGCAGCAGCGGCAGCAGCAGGAGGAGGAGGAGGGAAAAAAAAATAAAAAAGACAACACAACACACAGGCACACACGAACACCCGCCGGGAGCAGAGGCAGCGGCGGCTGCTTGCCGCTGGGCGAACCAGGCGTCTCGCAGGAGTCGCACCTCGGCTTGCGCGCTCAGACGGGACAAGCGAGGAAGATGAAGGAGAGCTGACCCTATTAAAAGGCTGCCGCCACTCCGCGCTTGGAAGCGAAGGGTCGAGTCCCCTTTCTCCTCCTCTTCCCTTCTCCCCCACCCCCCGCCACCACATTCCCACCTCCGTGGGGTGAACCTGCATCCAACCGTTCCTCGCCAGCTTTGGGCTCCTGTTCTCCTTCTTCTTTTTTAGCACAACAAAACGTCGCGTGTGCGCGTTCTGTTTTTGTTTGGGTCTCCGAAAGAGGGGGAAGGAGGAAGAGGAGGAGGGGGAGGGAGGGAGAAAGCGGCGGCCGGAGCAAAAAGAAGCTTTCTCTCTTCCTTCTCCATTGAAGCACATAGTCCACTATGATCTTACTCGCCTTCAGCACTGCAAGTCGGGGGGATATCGTGCATCAGTCCAGGGTCCTCTTCTTGCAAGCCTTGCTTTGGATTTTATGTGCCACCGGATGCCGAGCAGAGCAGTATTTTAATGTAGAGGTAAGGATGTGCCTGCTTGTGTTTCCTTTCTTCCGGCGTTGTTGCGTGCGTAGCTTCGGTGCAAACATGCTAAGCCAAGCCCAGGCTTCCCAGAGGCTGAGTAGCCAGGACGCTTTCCTGCTCCCCGAGAGTTTCCCAGGCTCCGAGCTCCTTACTCGAGCTAAGCGAGCCCGTTATCCCCGGCGGCAGAGAGCCGGGATGCCGGGCGCGCTCTAAGCGCACCATTGTGCCCAGAGAGGTGGGAGTGGGAAACGGCGCGCTCACTCGGGCGCAACCGACTTGACTGGCGGCGGCGGCGTAAAAGGGACCGGTGGACGTCCGTCACTGGGCTCGTCGCGATCGGAGTACATAAAGGAATCCGGGATTTCATATTGCTGATTCTCCCTCGGACTGGCCTCTTTGGGGAAAAAAAAAAGGGGGGGGGAGGAAAGACAAACGGTCGGGTGCGAACAAGCTGGAGAGGAAATTGCCATTTCAGTAGAGACAGGCTTCTTTTGTCACTGCCTTGGGGTGGCTAAACTTGGGCTGAAACAAACCCTTTTTCTTTCCGGCAACTGTAAACTTGGAAATAGAAGAGGTGGAGTTAGCTAAAACGTGGAAAGGTGAACCAGATGCAGAATAGATTTGTTGTGGGGTTTTGTTTCCACTTCCATTATTTTTTTCCCCCCATTATTTTTGGCTTCTCAGCCCCTAGTCTTAAGATTTCTTGATTTGTTTGTGGTTTCCAAATCACATTGTGGACCAAGATTTTATATTGCAAGTCTTTTCAAAAGAGAAGCCCCACTTAGCTTTGTAGAATGATTTCTCACGCACAGTGTAGGCTTCCTTTGATTTAGATTTTCATCCCTCATTAACTTAATATGATCTGTTTCTCCTTTCCCTGCCTTATTTTGTTATTTAGTCTGTACAGTTAAGTATAAAATATTTTCGCCTGATCTCCCCTGAAGTTGGATCCATTTCCAGTGGCAACTAGCTAATTATAGGTGATGGTTCTGTATTGACTCAATTCCTGTAGTTCCTACCATCTTAACTACGTCTTTCATCTTTTCCAGCAAACTGTTCTTGGCAGAGAAGTTGAAGGAGGCTTCACATCCTTCATAGCCTCTATTTCTGTCTGAGACTCACTGTGTTTCACATTTCATACCCACAATTACTTATATTTTGATCCCAAAGCACTTTAAAACCTAAGATTATTCTTTTGCATATCTGATGTCTGTTCCCACCCTTATTGCTTTAGCTTTCACAATCTCATACTTTTTAAAGAAAAAAAAGACAATTTAGTTACATACGATGAACTTTTTTTTTTTACCATTTATTATCAACTCTATTTTTTAAAGTACCTATTTTGTAAAGTAAGGTATATGTTTTTTTTCTTCAGTTCCTGATCTTGGTTATGATATTTAACAATATGTCCTGATTAGGTTTTCTGATAAACTCACTGGCTTTTTTTTTTTTTTTTTTGGTATTGATTGTTTTCCCCTTTCTTTCCCATCCACTCTAATATGATCTCATAAGGTTAAGCAGTAAACCATTTGGAACAGAAAATGCATCTTTCTAAATGTCTTACCACTCTTGGCCTAACTGTGCTCACCATTATCAGGATTGGCAACTAGTTAGCCAAACTTCCCCTTGATGCTTTTCTTTACTCGTCCAATAAGGAGCACAGGAGAGTTGAGGGCGGGGGAAAGACACCCAATAAGGACTTGCTGTAGGAGCACTATCATGTAGGAAAGCCCTTCTAGGTCTAGACGTTTTCTCCCTTACTATTGGAGTTGCTGGCCAACAGCCTGCTCTGCAGGAAATAGGCTAGCAGCAGATGGTGCTAGGACATGAGGAGTGAAAGTAGTTTAATCTGTTTGGAACATAGGAAGAAGTCAGCATAATCAATGAGAAGGAAAGGGGGAAAAGTCAACCTAGGGCTAGAGGGCAAAAAGAAGTAAAGTTGGAGAAGTTTCCTGTCTGTGTTTTGCTTAATAGTGGCATTCTCATCAAAATTGTGGGTAAAATGAAATTCAGAATTCATAAACCTCCAAACAGTAAGACTAACTAACATATGTGGACTTTTGCATAATGATATCAGTAAATGTCTATGGAGATTCCAGAGTTGCCCCTGGAAAAAAAGCACCTTTGGGACAATAATATCAGTAATACAGTAAAACAATGCAGATATGGAAAACATTTCCAATCTCTAGATGTCAGTACAGGTAGTCAGCATTTTGCTTAGTGACCGTTCAAAGTTACAACGGCACTGAAAAAAGTGACTTATGACCATTTTTCACACTTATGACCTTTGCAGCATCCCCAGGACCATGTGATCAAAATTCAGATGCTTGGCAACTGACTCACATTTATGACGGTTGCAGTGTCCCGTGCTCACCTTTTGCGACCTTCTTGACAAGCAAAGTCAATGGGGAAACCAGATTCATTTAACAACCGTGTTACTAATTTAACAACTGCAGCGATTCACTTAACAAGTATGGCAAGAAAAGTCATAAAATGGGGCCAAACCCACTTAACAAATGTCTCACTTAGCAACATAACTTTTGGACTCAATTGTGGTCATACGTTGAGGACTACCTGTACTACAAGAGCCTCCTAGGGATCAGTTGGTTGGGATTTACTCAGATTTTAATCTCCCTGTTGTTCTGTTTGAGCAGAGAGTGATGCTTTACCCATCTTCTGCCTGATTCCTGTTACTGTGCTGCAAGAACATTAATTTTCATTTATGCTTCACTAAGACTGAGAGTTTTTCAGTTGCAATTTGTCATAAACTGGAGCTGCTATGTCACAATGGCAAAGGGAATGTGAGGCTAAGATCTTGGCAGTGTTATGGTGACACTGTGCCATGTATTTCTCTGTGTCAGCACCAGACCCATAAAACACTTACCAAGGACAGTAAATTACTTAAAAACCATCCATACTTGAGCACAGCAAGTTTTGTTCCAGAAGCAATTTAAGTTAATACAAAAATGAGAGGATTGCTATCCACTGAAATCCTTTGGGGTTGGCATTATGGCTGCTGAAGGCATAGTATAGATAAATGCATTTTAATCTCATTGTGGCCAGTCTCTGGCATATAAATCTATTTATACCGATGCTTGAACTTTTTTGCAGTACTTAAAAAGACTGGAACTGCACGTGCATGGCAGTCGTTTGACATTTTGTAAGCTACACAGCTTTAATACAACGTTAAGAAAATACATCAGAAATTGTATGTAACACGTATTATTTGAATTTCTATGTCGTGGGAAGCAAACATAGTATTGGCAGATGAGGCTGGAAGAGGGTTACATATCACTGTTTCCTTTACAGTCCTCCCCCATCCCCACCCCATTGCTACCCAGAGATTCCTGAGTTGGATGAGATTTGATGGACTGACTCCTGAAGATTCCGAGAAGGAATCTTCTGTCACTGGACCTTACTGATCTATAAGCCTATTCTTTTACTCTTACAAACCAAACCTTGCTCATTTTGCTAGCACAGGTAACCCTCGACTTAACAGTTCATTAAGTGACCATTCAAATTTACAGTGGCACTGAAAAAAGTGACTTATGGCCATTTTTCACACTTATGACCATTGCAGCCTCCCCATGGTCATGTGATTTACATTCGGATGGTCGACAATTCATATTTATGATGGTTGCAGTGTCCAGGGGTCATATAATTATCATTTGTGACTTTTTGACAAGCAAAGCCAGATTCACTTAACTCATTTACTCACATTACTCATTTAACAGCTGCAGTGATTCACTTAATAAATGTAGCAAGAAAAGTCGTAAAATGGAGCAAAACTCATTTAACAAATTTCTCACTTAGCCACATAAATCAATTGTGGTCGTAAGTCGAGAATTGCGCAGGGGTTAGAGTGCAGTACTGCAGGCTACTTCAGCTACCAGCCGGCTGCCTGCAATTTGGCAGTTCAAATCTCACCAGGTTCAAGGTTGACTCATCCTTCCATCCTTCCGAGGTGGGTAAAATGAGGACCCAAAATTGTTGGGGGTAATATGCTAGCTTTGTAAACCACTTAGAGAGTGCTGTAAAGCAGTATATAAGTGTTATTGCTATTGCTATTGCTATTGCTATTGAATTTTAATCTACCTAGAAATCTGCTTTACAGGATAAAACAACATGAAACATTCAGTATATTTCATTTTGAATCTTAGCTGAATAATATTTATTTATTTATTTATTTAATTAATTAATTAATTAATTAATTTATATGCCTCCAAACCCAGTCTGAAAAGCAACTTTAAGTATAGCTAAATAAGACCCCAAAGAATATAAATATTTATGGGAGCCAGGCAATCACTGAGATATTTAAAGGGACAGATGTCTACAAATTGCCAGATAAACTACAGATAAAATTTAGTTTCCACAGATGCAGTGGCATTTAACTGGAAGTAATTTAAATAAATTCCTCAATAGATCCCACAAACACTGTGGAAGTTTTGTAAATCAATATAGCTGCCTTGATATTGGTTATCATCTAATATTGTAAGTATTGAACAGTTAGTTTTCTTGTCCACAAATGTATCTCCATTTATTTGGAAGTATGGCGATCTATATGTCATGAGTCAAAGTCTGATCTATTGGACTTCAGCAGCAAATTTTTATCAGGTTCGCCTGATCCGCCAGTTGCATCCCTTTCTGGAACGGGACTCGTTACGCACGGTCACTCACGCCCTCGTCACTTCCTGCCTGGACTACTGTAATGCTCTCTACACGGGGCTCCCCTTGAGGAGCACCCAGAGAATCCAACTGGTCCAGAATGCGGCCGCGCAGGTGGTTACTGGAGCGACTTGGCGCTCCCATGTGACTCCCCTCCTGCGCGAGCTGCACTGGCTCCCAGTGGTCTTCCGGGTGTGCTTCAAGGTTTTGGTTACCACCTTTAGAGCGCTCCATGGCTTAGGACCGGGGTACCTATGAGACCTCCTTCTGCCACCAATAGCCTCTCACCGACCAGTACGCTCTCATAGAGAGGGTCTTTTCAGAGTGCCGGCGGTCAAACAATGTCGACTGGCGGCCCTCAGGGGGAGAGCCTTCTCTGTGGGGGCACCTGCCATCTGGAATGAGCTCCCCCCGGAGATACGGAGGATCCCGGATCTGGGCACTTTCTGCCGCGCCCTCAAAACTTTCTTATTCCAGCAGGCTGGTCTGGCCTAACCTCCTTTTTAATTGTTTTTAAATTGGTTTTATAATTGGGGTGTTTTAAATCTGGCCAATGTATTTAATGTATTTTAAAGGGTTTTTAACATTTGTATTATGTATATTTTACTTTCTGGCTGTTCACCGCCCTGAGTCCTTCTGGAGTAGGGCGGTATATAAATTTAATTATAAATAAATAAATAAATAAAATCTGTTTTGTGCACATACTGTAGCAGCCATATGGTGTATCAAAGAAGCAACAAAGTTCTGCTTACTTTAGACAATAAAGTTGCTTATTTGGCAACTTTAAGCCTGGAGGACTTCAACTCCCAGAACTGAAGTCTGGGAGTTGAAGTCCACCAAGCTTAAAGTTGCCGAGGTTGGAGACCCCTGCTTTAGACTCATGGTATTGTTTTCCCATTTTGCATTAACTCTACTCTCAGCTGGCTGATTAAGACACTGATAAGTATATTTGGATGTTTATTTCTGTTGGTTTTGTTCACCTGCTTGGCTGAATATAACTGCAACAGCATGAGACCTAACATCACACAGTAGATTTCTAACTGTTATTACTCTATTAGAGCAAAGAAGCCTAAGAGTCCCATGTACGTTTAAGAAGTAATTAATGGTTTTAACAATTGCTCCAAATGTTCACGAACATATCTGTGTTCATTGTTATAGATCAGTATATCTTGTTCTTTTAAAAAAATATACTTTACCTCTGCTGTTCATGAATAATTCAGCAGAAGTGAATATGCTTAGAATGCAGAAGGCTTTAGATTCAATAGTTGGCATCTCTAGGTACAGTTGGAAAAACTTCTTCCAGCAGTTCCAGAAGCTTCAGATATTCAGTGTTGAAAATGCTGGGATGAGTGGATTAGTGGAGTAATGGTCTGAACTAGTATTGACAGTTTCCTTTACTTCTCTGTTCTTGTTAATGCTAAAATAATGTATTGAAGTTGCTGGTTTATTTTACAAGATTGCAAATAAATCCACAATGGTTACTAGCTTGTTAGCAATTCATGACTTTAAAGAAATCAATTTTAATACAATATTCTTGTGTAGAGATGATGCCTATGGAATACAAGGGATCATATGATCAGTTACTTTTGATTTTAACAGAATATTATAAGTACAAGAAACCAGGGGTGAAATGCTACCGGTTCGCACCAGTTTGGGCAAATTGGTAGTAATAAAAGCTACCGGTTCAGAAGAACTGGTAGTAAAAAAAATGCTACCGGTTCATCTGAACTGGTATTTCTGATGATCAGCTGTGCCACGCAATTTATATTCGCTAGAAAGCAAGATTTCCTGCTTTCTAGTGAATCTAAATCGCGCGGCACAGCTGTTCCTCCCCTTCGCTGTTCTACTTACCTTCTTAAGCCTCAAGCCTCCTTTTTCCACACAAAGCGTGCGTTTGGTGCGCACTGCGCATGCACACATGTGCAGTGTGCATTTGGCATGCATGCGCATGCACGCATGTAGCAAACCAGTGGCAAACCTCAGAGGATTTCACCACTGCAAGAAACCATGTCTATGAAATACAAGTTCTAAAAATCAGAATAATGTGAATGAAGCTATTACGGCTGTGCAAAACATCTGAGAGAGGTGATTTTCAAAGTGTTAATGCAAATGAAACACCTCTTGTTGAAGCGTGTAAGCAACTTCAAGGCTCGAATGGCAGCTTTGGAAATGTCCTTTTGCTGCATGATGCACAGCATGAAATGTTGTACATTGCCTAGGGTCTGTCTTTGAGGGAGATGGGCAGTCCAGAAGTGAAAACTTAATAAAATAAAATCAATGAATGCATGTGCAGACAGTTGGGAACAGCTTTTGAAGTATCTGTGGGGCTCTTTGCAAAGGATGGGCTGCTTTACAGGTATTCCTCGATTTACAACAGTTTGTTTAGTGACCGGTTCGAACTTGCAACAGCCCTGAAAAAAGTGACTTATGACCGTTTTTCACCCTTATCATTGTTGCAGCATTCCCATGATTACAGGATCAAAATTCCGATGCTTGGCAACTGACTTGTATTTATGACAGTGGCCATGTCCCAGGCCACCTTTTGCGACTTTCCCGAGCAAGCAATGGGTAAGACAGTTCCACTTAACAACCGTGTTACTTACTTAAGAGCGGCAGTGCTTCATTTAACAACTGTGGCAAGAAAGATCATAAAAAGGGGCAAAAATCAACAATGGTCTCACTTGGCAACAGAAATTTGGAGCTCAATTGTGGTCGTAAGTCGAGGACTACCTGTAGTGTGAGTTTTGAACCAAGAAAGGACTTTTTTCAAATGTTTTGCACAGCTCCAGAATCCTCATCAGTCTTTTGTGATTTCTAGCCTTCAAAAAGTTTTGGGAGATAATGCCCATTCCTA
This sequence comes from Pantherophis guttatus, assembly GCF_059756535.1. NCBI lineage: Eukaryota > Metazoa > Chordata > Lepidosauria > Squamata > Colubridae > Pantherophis > Pantherophis guttatus. The sequence continues at coordinate 185,606,437 of NC_142065.1, read as the reverse complement.
ACACATCTGGAAATTGTGAGATATAGGACAGATGGTGTGATCTGTGGAATGCAGAAATAATTGAAAAGTTTGGCTATGTTAAGCCTGTACAATCTAGGGCCCTAGAAGGTAATTTTTGGGGTGACCCAAATTTTCAAATTTTAAATGAGTCTAGTTGAAACCTTGTTTATATTTTATTTTCTAATGTCAATTTGCTTCATTCAATTTTGTCTATACATCCTTGACTAACGCATGGTAGAAAGGATTCAGGGAGGTTTTTATTAGTACACGTAGTCCTCGACTTACAACAGTTCATTTAGTGACTGTTCAAAGTTACTATGGCACTGAAAAAAGTGACTTATGACCGTTTCCCCCACTTACAACCCTTGCAGCATCCCCATGGTCACATCATCAAAATTCAGATGCTTGGCAACTGACTCATATTTATGATAGTTGCAGGGTTTAGGAATCATGTGATCACCTTTTGTAACCTGACAGGCAAAGTCAGTGGGGAAACCAGATTCACTTAGCAACTAACTTAACAACTGCAGTGATTCAGTTAACAACTGTGGCAAGAAAGGTTGTAAAAGGGGGCAAAACTCACTTAACTGTCTTGCTTAGCCACAGAAATTTTGGGCTCAATTGTGGTTGTAAATCAAGGTAGTCTTGTATTAAATTACTAATTACCGGTAAATTAGTATTAGTATTAGTATTAAAAGGAGCACATAACCATAACCATAAATATAAGTTTTAACAGCATTGCTAAACAAGCATTAAGAGTTGTTAACCTAATCTTGCATAGCTTCTTCTCTGGTAATATTGAACTGCAAACTAGGGCATACAAAACTTTTGCCAGACCAATTCTTGAATACAGCTCATTAGTCTGGAACCTGCACTGCATATCGGACATTAATACAATCAAACGAGTCCAAAGATATTTCACGAGAAGAGTCCTCCACTCCTCTGCTTGCAACAAAATACCTTATGCCACCAGACTTGAAATTTTGGGATTAGACAATTTAGAACTTCACCGTTTTTGGTCTGACCTAAGCGTAGTACATAAAATCATCTGCTACAATGTCCTACCAGTCAATGAATACTTCAGCTTCAACTAAAACAATGCAAGAGCACACAATAAATACAAACTCATGGTAAACCGATCCAAACTAGACTGCAGAAAATACAATTTCAGTAACAGAGTTCTCAGTGCCTGGAACGCTCTACCTGACTCTGTGGTTTCTTTCCCCAAACCCCGAAACCTTTAACCTTAGACTGTCTACTGTTGAGACTGTCTACTCACCCCATTCCTAAGAGGTCTTTAAGAGGCATGCATAAGCGCAGCAGTGTGCCTACCATCCCTGTCCTAATGTTCCCTTTTATTTGTATACATTTCATGAATTCATAATTATGTTTACACTTGTATCTATTATCAAACACATGCTGGATGAAATACATAAATAAAAATAAAAATACATTTTTTAAAAAAATGCCTATTATGAAATAAATCACAGTAGAATCTAAACCTGAGAAATACAGAATGTAGAATGCCCTTTTCAACAATAGCTGCAGATCTTTTCATTTTTCTACTGTTAACAAAACTCAGAATTAGTGGTTTGCTGTCACTGAATTGTTATATATGACCTTTCTGTTTCTCTCTACTTGATGTCTAGTTCTTTTTCATAGTTCTCTGAAAATAATGTACTTTTCAAAGACTTTATGTGGAAAAGTATTTCACCTGGAAAAAAGTTGGAGCACAGTTTGTTAGAACTAAATCTTATTCAACTAAGGGCAATTTAATTCTGAGTACATGTGGACAGAATTGACTTCTTTATGTTGTTCAAATTGCCATTTCTAGAATAGCAAGTGTTTTTTTTTAAAAAAAAAACCTTGTAATTTTTTAGTTTTATTTTTGATTGGAAGTATTGAACTATCATAAACAGACTTCATTAAAACAAATGAGAAAAGCACCCTGGTAATAAATACATGGAAAATATGGAAAAATTGTAGTTTATATAATTTATAGAAAAGGATTGGACAAAGATAGACATTTCTTAGAAGATTTTTGTGTGATCTCAATGGATTACCAAGGTTTATGGTACCAGGAGTCATTATAACAATAAATTAAATAATGAAAGGTTTAATATATTTCAGGCTATTAGGGTTAGGTATATATTCAGGCTATTACCAGGCTATGGGGAAAGATTAGGGAAAAACAAGAAGCAGGTGTATATGTAAAAAGGGCTGCAAGATTAGTACTAGGCTAATTTTTTGGTGCTGTTTTTCTATATAAAAAACAAAGCCAATATTTATTAGGGACTTGTGTGGGTAGTTTTCTGGAATAGAATTCTAAGAGATTATAGCCATACTTTGATTTGTAGACAGTGCCAACTCAAGGTTATATTGACTGATGATATCATCTCCCATCAATATGCAGGTTAAACTTAGAATGATTTGGAAGAAGAGGTGGTATTGACAAAGTCTACAGTTTGGCACTGTAGGCCAAGGCCTACTCAGCCTTAGATTAAAGCTGGCCCTGTGGGTTGGTAACAGAATAAACACTTTTGTGGAATATTCATGAAATACTTCATTATTTATAAAACAAAGGCAAACAAGCAACTGGGAAACCATGCTAATTTAAACTAAAAATTATTATTTCTGACACAGAATAATTTTTTTTTCAGAATTATTCAGAATTTCACAGCATCCTGGCCTTGTCAGCCTGGATCTTTAAAAGCCGGTTTACAATTTGATATATGCTTGTTTATTTGTTAAACACATTCATAACTTGCTGAATCAACCTGGACTCCCATGTGGTAGGCTTATTTATTTCTAAATCATTGCCCTCAGTGAGGATTAATTCCAGGGCAACATTTTTTTTAAAGTTACAAGGTTGGAAAACAGATACAGACTCAAAAGAAAGATACAAAATGAATTGCTGTTTGATCCTTTTTATAATCAAAGATTGCTTGTTGGACCTCATTTTGTAGCGAACAATAATTCCTCAAAACAACTCATATGAGATTCTGGTTTGCAAGGACACAAGAGGGACAATATAATAAAGTAGTTTACAAAAACTGATGGCCATTGCAGATGATAGATTTTGCAGAGTTGTTCTATATACATATGTTCTGAATTGGACATTTCCGCTAGTATTGAGTTATTGTAATTTTGCATGCGAAAGATGAATATATTGCTTTTGAATTATTTTCCTAAATGTTACATTTTAATATCTTCAATAATCAACCTAACTAAAGAAAAAATCTTCTTTTTGAAGATTTTCCTATTTGATAGCAGTGTTGCCCTCAAACAAATGGTTCTAGATTTCTCTATATTTTTCAATGGTTTGGTGACTCAAGGATCATGATTTTGGAGGAAGGGGTTAGTAACTGTATTACAAAGCGATATTTAGTCATATATTTATTATAAAGAAGAGCATCAGAGCGCTGGTATTGCTCACCTTCACTGGGCTTGTCAGAAGAAGAGGCCAATAATGTGTTTGAATTGTTTGCCAAAATCCTTTTAAAATGGTCCAGAGAAGATGAACAGAACAGAACAAAAATTTAGAGGAATCTAGAATCATTTGTTTGAGAACAACACTGCTATCTAATAGGAAAAAGTTTTCAAAAAGGAGAACTTTTTTTTAATTTAGATTGTTTATTGAAGATACTAAAATGTAACATTTAAGAAAATAATTCAAAAGCAATATATTCATCTTTCAGCATGCAAAATTACAATAACTCAGTATTAGCGGAAATGTTTTTGCAAGCTGCATCATTGGAAATATCATATTTCATAGCATGTTTGGAGTGATAACCAGGATTAAGTTAATCACAAAATACAATGAATATTGTACCTACCGGTACATATATAAATACATATATATGTACACAGACACAATATCGATATCGAGATAGATAGATAGATAGATAGATAGAGAGAGAGAGAGAGAGAGAGAGGATAGATATACATACAGAGAATGTGTCTCATTTAGATTCTGCCTCATTTAGTGACTGTTTGCAGTTATTAACTGATTAAAAATGTTATGACCCAAAGTAAGATCATAGTGACCTCCTCGCTTAACTAATGTTGTGAGTCCCAATTGTTGCTAAAGAAGAGTATCAGTGCACACAAACACACACCTACCTACACATGCGTGTGCACATGTTTGTGTATGTAGAAGTAATGTATAATATATAAAAAGAGTGAAGATAATTGAAATGTGATTTGTTAACAAAATTAGTATAACTAATTAAACTACAAAAATCTTATTCTTGGCATCATTACTCTTCCTGTCAATTACCTGCATCAATACAGATTATTTTGTTGTCGTGTTTTATTCCAGCTGCTATTTAAAGCCATTATTTTTAGAAAACATGAAATGTTTTCCTTTAAATGTTATCACATGCTACTTTTCATAAACCTGCCTGTTTAATTTTTTTTAAAAAAAGCACAATCATAATATCTGCAAGACTAAAAGTACCTTGAAAAAAATCTGTCATAGTACTGCCATACTGCCACTATGTGACAGATAGAAACTTAACCCTCTAACTTCAATCCATAGCCAGCAGGGATGAGAATGTACAAGAGACAGGAGTTTGCTGAGATGGCTGGTTCTTGATTGCTGGGAACTATTCAATATTTATTGAAGACAGAAAAAATCTCTTTTTAGAAGAGCAACACTGCTACATAAAGAATCTTGGGTTGCTGTATGAAGGTTGATTGTGGGAAGGATATTTTGGCCATTTGCCATTTTTTCAAGTTGGGCTGATCCAAACAGCCCAAATGTAGACACATATTGGAATAGCTAGTAGCAGTGTCTCTGGAGATTCCCAGTCATCCAGGTCTTGGTTGTCCCAAAGGTGCTTTTTCAAGAGACAACTTGACTTTCTGGGTTTTCTTTCAAGACATTTTGCTTCTCATCCAAGAAACTTCTTCAACTCTCCATCCAGCTGTTAAGCAAGACAGTTGTTAAGTGAGTTTTGTTCCCTTTTATGGCCTTTCTTGCCACAGTGTTAAGTAAATCACTGTAGCTGTTAAATTAGTAATATGATTGTTAAGTAAATCTGGCTTTTTCATTGACTTTGCTTGTCAGAAGGTCACAAAAGATGATCACATGACCCCAGGACACTGCAACCATCATAAATATGAGTCAGTTGCCAAACATCTGAATCTGTAACTTCATGCAGTCAGAATTAAGTTTTTATATATTAAAATGGCATAAAAATTTACTAGCTTATTTAATATTGCAAGATTTGGGTGAAAATTCTAAGCATGTTATAACATTTTTAAAAATGAGATTACATGGGGCTCCCCTTGAGGAGCACCCGGAGGCTACAACTGGTTCAGAGTGCGGCCGCACAGGTGGTTATGGGAGCGATGTGGTGTTCCCATGTAACACCTCTCCTGCGCGAGCTACACTGGCTCCCGGTGGTCTTCCGGGTGCACTTCAAGGTTTTGGTTACCACCTTCAGAGCGCTCCATGGCTTAGGACCTTGGTACTTACAGGACCGCCTTTTGCCACCGGTAGCCTCTCACCGACCAGTACGCTCACATAGAGAGGGGCTCCTCAGGGTACCATCGGCCAAACAGTGTCAACTGGTGGCCTCCAGGGGGAGAGCCTTCTCTGTGGGGGTACCTGCCATCTGGAATGAGCTCCCCCTGGAGATACGGACAATCCCGGATTTACACACCTTCTGCTGTGCCCCCAAGACCTTTTTATTTCAGCAGGCTGGCCTGGCCTAACTTCCCTTTTAAATTGTAAATTGTAAATTTGTTTTAAAATATTAGGGGTGTTTTAATTTGTTTTGGGCCAAATTATCTAATGGGGTTTTATATTGTCTTTTAAATTTTGTAGTTTGTGTGTTTTATCTTTTTCGCTGTTCACCGCCCTGAGTCCTTCGGGAGTAGGGCGGTATATAAATCCAATAAAATAAAAATAAATAAATAAATAAATAATGTGACATCACATTTCCTTTCCCTAATCAACCAAGTTTGGTAACATTATAGGATACCAATTGTCCATGGCTCGTTCACGAGCCACCACTTTATTTCAAGTGCGCTAAACATCTATAGGACGATTACCAATGTAGTTTACCAAAAACAAAGCAAAACACAACCCAAACCCAGTTTTAGTTACGATTTTTAATTAAATCAAAGAATACATGTCTGTTCATTGTGTTCCTCAATTAAATGGATGATGGCAGTTAGAATGCTAAAAAGGAATGGTTGCAAAAATGCTTTTATGTTGCTTGTCTAGCAACCCCTAGTTGCATTCTTTTACTCTGACATGGCTAGTTTAGAAAAGATGCAGCAGCAACTGCCATTCGAAGCATCTAGTAATTAAAACATGCAAATGATCACTGACTTCATTTCCCCTTGGGGAAGGTGACAACCTACGTCAGGTTTCTATAATGTTTCTATAATGCTTTTCTCCCAGAGTCCAGAGTGTTTTCTTAAAGAGTTTAGAGTGTTTTCAAAAATGTGTAAAAAAAAAAAAAGGCAGATAACGGTATGGCTCAGCATCTTAGAAATATTTCCTAAAGTTTTGTGACAAAATATTTATTAAATACCTTGTGAGGCTGTGAATTTCCTCAGTGTGTTTTTGCTATTTCAGCTCTGCTGTTCTACAGAAAGTTTGGCAGGACTGGTACATTTACTTGACAAGACTGTCTTGAAAACTTGTGCCAGAGGAATTCCCTTTGCGTGTTTTTATACCCCCCCCCTTGCAAAACAGTATTGACACTAATGTACAACATCTTACAAATGGTTTATTAGAAGAATAGGGACTTTCTCATTGGCAATAGTAACCCAACCGTGTCCTTTCTTCTGTTCTTCTTAAAAGCCCTTGTATTGCTAACATGGGTATAGTAATGCAGCTACAGTTTATGTGCCATATGTTCATGGCCCAGGGAAGCAAGGTGGTACTGTTTGCATGTCTCCATAGTGACCTTAGTCTTGGCCTGATGCCTGTAATCTGGCCTGTTCACAAAGCATCAAACCCAGCTGAATTATTTAGTGCCACTGGAGAAAAATATAGCAACAGGCTCCTGCTGAAAAGCTATGGAGAGGTGACATCAGTAGTTATTTTGAGCCTGAAATGGGTCTTAACAGCAAGCAAGGTGGCAGATTGGTTTATTAAGTATTTAATTTTTCTTTTTTTCCCACCCTTTCTTTTTGTAAATTGCTGGACGCTCCTTCTTTCCTCTGCAAAGATTAGCCGAGTCAGTTTCATTAAGCAACTTTGCAAATACTTCTTCTTGGCACAGCTTGAGTTGCTTTTTCGTTTTTATCTTTTTAATGTAATTCCTTTGATAGTCATGATCACAAGAATGATGCACATAGGGCAAGCAAATCCTGCAGAGGGCTACACATTGGTAACTTTTCCTGAGTATTGGTGCTTGATACTTTGAGGCAAATAGGAATTCTACTGGACAGAAATGGATAATAACTGTAGGAACCTGGGAGAAATATTTTTACTACTAATTCTAAATGAAGAGCTATTTGGACAGCTGCTCTTGGAATAACAGATACAATTTTCGTATTAAAAATGTATGGCCTGTGCCCTCAAGACTTGGCTCAGCTGAACCTCCATGTTAAGATCCTTCAGCTTCATGGGAAGCCACTGCATACCACAGCCTATTATGTGTAATAGCAACCAGATGGTTCAGTGTTAATCTGCTATCCTGACAACTAACCCAGTGTAAGACACAAGTCAGACCTTGAATAACATGTATGATGTTTGCATCTGCAAACATTTTGGAATTGTGAGGCTGATTTGGATATGCATTTCTATAAACAGACGTTAGGATCAGACTACACAAATAATTAAACAATGAATGACTACTTGTTTATTTACTTCCCGCTCCTTTTCTCCTGCAGTGGAGTTGAGAGGCAGAGGTCAGAAATTTCCACATTTGTTGTTGGTTAGCCGACGGATAACCACAATTTATGATATGGATATGATGGCTTGATTAAAGTGACAGGGTAAGTGATGTGTTTGGTGTGAACTAGCATATTATACAAACCCAGCCATCCTGTGATGTTATTTATTTATTTATTCAGTTTATGTAGCTGCTCATCTCACATACATGGCTTTGGGTGACTCATACAATTAGAAACAAAAAACAAAAACAGTAAATAGTTACAAATAGCCAACTAAAATGTAAATCACTAAAGACGATGAAAAATAATTTAACCCTTAATTTGCAGGAGAGTACAATCTATGGAAGGTGTGATGGCTCCGTCATTAAAGACACTGAGTTTGTCAGCTGGGAAGCTGACAGCTCAGGTTCGAGATCTGAATCCTATGGAAGGGGGTGAACTCCCGTTAATTGCCCCAGCTGCTGTCCACCTAGCAGTTTGAAAGCATGCAAACACGAATAGAAAAATAGGTACCACTATAATGGAAATGTAATAGCATTCCATGCTTCTTGGCGTATAGTCATGCTGGCCACAAAACCATGAAAATGTCTTCTAACTTTGCTGGCTCCCTCAGCTAGGAAACAGATATGAGCCCCTGGAGTCAGGAACTACTGGACAGGGGAAACCTTTGCAATCTATACAACAGTAATGCAACCAACTAGCAGGCTTCATACTACCACTGGGTTCCCAACAATGATGACAAAGTCATGTCTTGAGAGCAAATAATTGCAATTCAACCTTACAAAATAAATCGAATTAAGCTTTTAATCTGATTTTGGCTGAAGTCTAAGTAGGGGATTTAGGTCTTAGTTGGATTAATTACTTTATTTTGATAAATCATACTTCACCTTTAGCAGTTTCTCTTTAATGGCTTTGCATATTTGCAAAGTAGATGAAGAACTGTTTAAAGAAACTTAGCTGAAAACGTAAGAACAGCATGAACAGTTGGTTTAGTATAAGATGTTCTGTGAGGACAAGGTGGATCAAAGTTGTCTCTGAAGAAGTAACAATGATGTTACAGCTGAAATTGCCAACTGGATATGGGGTCTGAACAGTGAAATCTCTGAGAGAACAGATTGTGTGATTGCCTATAAGCACTTTGGGACAGCAGCTCCTCATGAGTAGATGGCAGGATCTGATGTCTTTGTGATCTGCTTGTGAGTTGAGTGACTAGTAGTTGGGAATTTTCTCAAAGGCTGTAATGTATTCTTTAAGGGCATAAGGTTTGGCTGATCCTCATTTCTTAATCACTTTGGATTTAAATTTTTATTGTTTTTGAAGTATTGCAAATCTCTAGAATGGCAACTCTTATGGCACTGGGTAAGTTTTTTTCAATCGTTTACAAAAGAAGTTTTACATATGTGGATTAATGCAGTTTCTTTGGAATTAACAGCAAAAAACATGATTAGAGAATTGATTTTTAGAAAGTTATAAATGGACTTAGGGTCTGCATGGATTTAACAATATTTGGAAATTAATTCTTCCTTTGTTCATTTTCTCAAGTCTTCCCAATTATTTCTATTTTTGTATCTGCAACAAAGCATGATTAGATGGAACTTTGAAGGCTGGACACCAGAGGCACCAAAAGGAAATAAAGACTATAGTTAAAGAAAAAGAATACTTAAGCTTGACTTGATAACAGTGGTGGGTTGCCCCTGGTTTGCACTGGTTCTATAGAAAAGGTAGTAAAACCGGTGGGAGGCTCCGCCCACTTACCCTGATGTCATCAAAATGCTTCTGCGCATGCACAGAAGTTTCTGCGCTTGTGTGCGGCCCCGTTGCGAACCAGTAGTAAAGGTAAGTAGAACCCACCCCTGCTTGATAATGCAGACTGCTGCAAAGTCTGTTAACAAATGATGCATTGAGCAATAATTGTGAACAATGGACTTGGAAGTTACCTTTAAAGATCTCTGCCATTATTGATAAGATGATGTTATAGAAAAGGTACAAGTTTTATTGGGCAAGACTGAAATTGATTTAAATATGGACTTAAAAATAATAGGATTCAATAAGGATCTGGAAAAAATGGAACATCTTTTTTCTATATCATTCTTCTAATCTTGTCATTTTTAGATTCACATTTGAATCTTCCCCTGTCTCTATCTTATCCAGTAAAACCAGTTCCTCTTCTATAACCTACTTTCATTGGGGTCTTCTTCAGTTTGCCATTACTTCCTTGGAAGTCATCCAGCATAGTCTCCACATGCAAAAACATATGAATATATATTTTTTGGAGTTACCTGAGTTTGGAGCAAGAAAAAAAAATGTCCTTTTAAAAGATGATTCAGAAGTACTTAGCAGCATTGATTTTTTCTGAACTGAATATACTACTCTGAATGAAATGTCAGAAAGTTAACACAAGTGGAGCTAGAATACCCAATGAATGACCTTTCAATATTCAATATTCTAGAATTGCAGTAGTGTATGTGTGTGTGTGTGTGTGTGTGCTTTGATCTCCTGTTGTTCACACACGGATTGGAACAAGAACAGAAAATAAAAATGAGTTGAAATATACAATGTTTTGATTTTTCAGTTCAACTTTAATGAACAGCTATACATTCTTTCTTAAGAGATGAATGGCAGTCTTTTGATACACGCTCTTAAGTAGGGCTGCACTTATTTAAAACATATTAAAACATTTATTTCATAAAAAGTGCTGCCATTATCAATTATTCCTTGGTTTCATATTTCCTAAGAATATGATCTATATTCCACTTAGAAAATATAGTCTGTTTAAAGATTTGATTCCTTTTGCATTATTAAAATTATGGCAGAAAAATATGGCCGGGAGAGGGAGGGGGACTGAAATTGGGCCTGCTGAAATCAGAGGGGAGATTATTTGATATGCATAGCTGGCTGGAGAATTCTGGGAGTTGAAGTCCGCAAGTCTTAAAGCTGCCAAGTTTGAAGACCTCTGACTTAAGTGGTCCAATTCTTTTTCTAAGACATGGTTTCTCACCCATGGCAACCTTAAGATGGGTGGACTTCCACTCCCCGAATTCCAACTCCTTGTTGGTTTGGGAATTCTGAAAGTTGAAGTCCACCCATCTTAAAGCTGCCAAAGTTGAGAAACACCATTCTAAGAAATTATGGTTGTATGAAGCAGTTGGACATGGGGGTTGTGTTGATAGCTAACCCTAAACTTCTTCAAGGAAAGAGGGATGTAAATAACAAATAAAAAATACACGCTAGATTGGGATGTTATAATATATTGTTCATTCTACTTTCATATATAGATTTGAAATGTGATGACTGCACTACATTAGTACAACATCATTCCAGTTTGGCTGCCAGTTTGCTACGAAAAAAATACAAAGTACTGACAATTACTCATGAGTCACCTAAATGACCCCTTTACTCTGAAGACTCTTAGCTATCAATTATGGTCACTTTGGCAAAGATTTCGCTGCAGCTGCCTGGGCATGTCTGGTAGTCATTTAAATGGTGTGTGTGTGTGTGTGTGTGTGTGTGTGTGTGTGTGTGTATAGGTACCACTTGTGCTCTGGATCGTGCTTCCTACTCACATAAGAAGATAAGCATCTTTGGTGGCCTCCAAGAATTCAGAACTTTTAAAGGATGATTCAATTGTTGTTTTTTGTTTTTGGGTGTTATTTGAAAGCAGTGTACATAAATAGATAATAGACAGTGCACCAGAATCATCAGAACTCAAGTCCAAGAAAGGACATATTTGTCTATTTATTTCAATAACATGTATCCATTTTCATATTAATTTGCACAATATATGTATCTGTTTAGTCATTTATTCCCAACTACCTCAACCTATACCTTTGATTGACGTGATATTGCAGATACTTCATTAGCAAAGCTATCCTGTGGAAAATCCCAGATTCTCTCAATTCCTCTTCATTTCTGATTTTTCCATCATTCATTAGTCCCATAATAACCTTAAGGAAAATTGATCAACACTACTTTCTTCCTCTTTCATGGCATATTTCATCACTGCAACTCCAAAGCCTATTACTCATTTTTTTTTCTTTGCCCAGTCTATTTCACTATAGAGAAAAATGGAGCATTACCACTCCATTTTTCCTATGCTTGAAGTAGTGCTTTTGAGGAATATCTCACCACATATACTAGCCATTAAGTGTGCCAATATAATGAGCTGTGAGAATAGTCTCGAGAGACAGAAGGAAGAGCTGCAGCCATAGTAATTGTCAGGCAAGAGACATTTCAGTCCACAGAAGAATAGGGGGGTGGGAAACATCTCAAAGGGACATTTCCTAGCTTTCTGGAAAGTAAAGGCAAGGAAGAGAGAAGTGCCTTTAGACCTGCAAGCATATGCTACTGTAACCTTACAATAAAGGTTGTGATAATATTTATGATTTACACTTCTTGTATGGACTATCTTGAAGGACTGAGAGCAGGGGTGGCCTGCTGGGGGTTCACAGGGGTTTGGGAGAACCTCTAACTAAGATTCTGTGCAGTTTGGAGAACCCCCAAATCCCACTCCTGGCTGGCCCTGCCCACCCCTCCCTCCTGTCCCCTGAGTACCCATGTGGCCTGTTTTGGATGCAGGTAAGTTCAGGGTGCGCACGGAGACTCGGGGAGGGCAAAAACGGGCTTACCAGAAGTTCAGGAAGGCTGGAAACGGGTCCGTTTCCGGCCTCCAGAGGGCCTCCGGAGCCTGGGGAGGCCATTTTCACCCTCCTGGAAAGCTCGAGGAAAGCCTCTGGAGCCTGGGGAGAGCAAAAATGCCCCCCCCCCGCCATAGTGCAGGAGGCTGACTAGGCCACGCCCACCCAGCAACTGAGGTGAGAACCACATGCTAAAGTTTTTAAAGCCCACTCCTGGCTGAGAGTGTGCACAGAATACACAAAAGTTCTTTCCCTAACTCTCCTTCTTAGACAGCCCTGAGTAATGTCATACTATCCGCTTAAATCATTGGGTCAACCTATTGATCTCAACTAATACCTGGTAGATACCCCTTTGCTACATAAAACTCCCACTATCTTTTAGCCAAGAACCAAACAATAAACTCACTTCTACTTTTTTTTTTTTATCATATTAGCAGACAAAATCCAGCTCTGCTGAATCTCAAAACTTTCATTACTTTAAGTAGATTGTGTGAGCTAGATTAGCTTTTTTTGGTACATGGAGCAAAAATGTCTTGCAATTAAGTTCTGCGCATATAATTTCCTGTTCCCTCTTCTTGGCTGCCAATTACGGTAAAGTGGACCACTAATTACATGGCTATCTGTGAGTGGAAGCAGGATGGGGAAAAGCAAAACAATCTGTCTGGTTTTGAAATCCTCTCTCTTTCCTGGATATTGGGTGTGCTGAAATGGAACAAATAATGAAATATACAATCAGTAGATGCTGTGTTGTCTGACATTTTGCTGCAATATTCCATTCAGGTAGCTGCAAGAGTGAAAGGAGGAGAGGGTTGCAAGTTAAAGCCAAACAAATACATTACAAGTTATGTTTATACCTATGACTTTTTTAAAGCAAGATAATGAAAGCTTGAAGAACATGACTTCTGGAATTATTTCCAGAACCTGTATCAGCCGTGGAAGTGTCTTAATTTTCTTCTGTGTAACTTTTTAATATTTATTTATTTAAGAAATTTACACAGCCACTCAAGTCACTCTCAGTGACTCCAGGTGGCTTACAAAGATAAAAGCCCAAAGAAAAATGTACAAATGTACAAAGGAAAATATTCTATGTCCTAACACCATGATGGCAAACCTATGGCACGTGTGCCATAGGTGGCACACGTAGCCATATCAGTGGGCATGCGAGCTCAGCTCCGGCGCACATGCACGCGCTGGCCAGCTGATTTTTGGGCCTTCTGGGCCCACCAGAAGCAGGGAAACAGGCTGTTTCCTGCCTCCGGAGGGTCTGGGGGGGGGAAGGCCTGTTTTTCTTTCTCACCTGGCTCCAGATCCTCTCTATGAGTCTAGGGAGGGCGAAAACAGCCTACTCCACCCCCTCAAGAAGCCGTCCAGAGGCCATAAATGGCCCATTTCCCAACTTCCGGTTGTACAGGAAGTGACTTTTTTGCTGTCCCCAGCCTCCAGAGAGTCTCTGGAGGCTGGGGACAGCAAAAAAGTCACTTCCTGTACAACCGGAAGTTGGGAAATGGGCCATTTATGGCCTCTGGAGGCCTCTGAGGGGGTGGAGAAGGCTGTTTTTGCCCTCCCTAGATTCATAGAAAAGATCTGGAGCCAGGTGAGAAAGAAAAACGGTCCTACAGGGCCATCACGTGCCAGGAGAGGGGATCGCACGTGCATGCGTGGGGGTGGGGCGCATAGAATTATGGGTGTGGGCATGTGCGCATGCACACCTCCCCAACCCCCCCTCCTGGCATGTGATGGCAAAAAGGTTAGCCATCACTGTCTTAACATAACAAAAATACCTTTCATGTCACAGGGCCAAACTGCTTGCGGTACTGCCTTTCTCTTGTTTCGTTTTGTCGCACAAGATCTAATAGAAAGGGGAGGTTCCAGACCCTTTCTATCAGACAATGCCATCTTGTTGAGCCTCAGAGTTGGTTCAACTCTGTCCTTTTCAGTGGCAAACTTGTTTTTTTTTTTTTGAAAAACAATAAAATGTCCACTAGAGCAAAGTTCTCCAACCTTGGCAACTTTAAGCCTGGAGAACTTCAACTCCCAGAATTCTCCAGCCAGCTGGCTGGGGAATTCTGGGAGTTGAAGTCCTCCAGGCTTAAAGTTGCCAAGGTTGGAAACCCCTGCAGTAGAATAACATTGCCGGATCCGAGAAAAAAATGTTGGTTTACCATAATGATTCATAATGAGACAACACAAACTTTGTGGTCAATCCAAACTAACTAGATTGTTTTACCATTCAGCTTCTATTAGAGTTGAAGTGTACTGGAACTATAAAAAGATTAAAACAGTTCTTAGAATAATAACAGATCAGAATTTTGAACTGATCCCCTTACTAAAATCCTTAACTACTTAATTCTTAGATATTCCCACTTGACAGGCATAAGAATTGAGACAGAAAAACTATGGCTTACTAAAAACCATATTCTTCATGGTCTTTGGTAAGCCACAGATTTCAAGCCTCATTTATGGTTGAAGTGAAATCTGTCAAGTTATATTTTTCAAGATCTGAAATGTAGCTCTTATTGATCTAGAAACAGCCAGACGTTCTGCTAATACTGTTTGTAGGCAAATGCTCTTTAAGTTGCAGAATATTCCAAATTTAGTCATTATCTGCTGAAAGAGTTTTTATGCTAAAAATTATAGTAGCTATAGTATAGTGTGGTAAAGTGCAATAGTGCAGTGTTATAATACTTTCATGCAGAATTTGGGACACGCAACATTCAGTATGATTGCTTGCGCAGTATTGTTTCAATAAGTATTCATTCTATAATCACATAACTACTTTTGAACTATGGTACTGGAGAAGACTCCTGCAAGTCCCTTGGACTGCAAGGCGATCAAACCGGTCAGTCCTAGAGGAGATCAACCCTGACTGCTCTTTAGAAGGCCAGATCCTGAAGATGAAACTCAAATACTTTGGCCACCTAATGAGAAGGAAGGACTCACTGGAGAAGAGCCTAATGCTGGGAAAGATTGAGGGCAAAAAAAGAAGGGGATGACAGAGAATGAGGTGGTTGGATGGAGTCACTGAAGGTGTGATCTTAAATGGACTCCAGAGGATGGTAGAGGACAGGAAGGCCTGGAGGAACATTGTCCATGGGGTCACAATGGGTCAGACGTGATTTTGGAATTAACAACAACAACAATAACAACAACATACTTTTCTTATTCACAGCAGAACCACCTTTTTTTAAAACTTGTGACTATGTAGATATACAATGTGTGTGTGTGTGTGTAATTCTTTATTAGAATATTAAGGTACCTTAATGTTAGGTGCCTTTCTCTGTTGACATGCATGCATGATAATTCATGTAGGATCATTGAGGGAAATCACCTATTACATGATCTGATGGATAGCATGATAAATAGAGAATTTGAAGTATGAACTTAAATTGTTTGAAAAATAGTTTCATAAAGTGTCAGAATTAGAAGTGACTATAGCTGTGATCAAATCCAACTCTTTGCTCAAGGTAGGAATCACTGTACATGTCTGACAGATAAACATTTAGGCCCTGGTGGAGGATCTCTTGTGTCGCAGAATTTAGTGCATCATGTGGTAACCTGTTTCATATACTGGCAGGATGATGATGATGATGATGATTAATTAAATTTTTATACCGCCCTTCTTCCGGAGGACTCAGGGCGGTGAACAGCCAAAATTAAAATACATACAATATGAAAATTAAAATAATTTAAAACATGATTAAATTAATTTGGCTTCCCCAATTTAAAACCCCTTACCTATAAAATTGACCAGTTAAAAATTTCAAGCCAGCCTGGCTTGCTGAAATAGAAAAGTCTTCAGGGCCTGGCGGAAAGTAGGGAGGTCGGGGATCAGTCGTAACCCTGGGAGTAGCTCGTTCCAGAGGGCAGGTGCCCCCACCGAGAAGGCTCTCCCCCTGGGGGCTGCCAGTCAACATTGTTTGACCGACGGCACCCTGAGGAGACCCTCTCTGTGGGAGCGAATTGGCCGGTGGGAGGTTATCGAGGTTATGTTGATGTCTAGTCTAAATTTATTTCCAGTAGGTTTAACTCATTGATTCTGGTTTTGTCCTCTGGGGCAGGTATTCCAAACCCCCGGGTTACAGCCTACTACCAGGCCATGACCTATTCGCAACCAGGCTGCAGGCCAGCGCACATGCATGCACGCAGCTCAACTTGCACGAGTGGCGGTCTAGTTTGCCTTTCCCGCCCCCATCCGGGCTGCCAAGCTGCAAAGATTGGGGACCGCTGCTCTGAGGTATCACAGAAAGTTTGAAGTATACTAATTCATTAATTTGGCTAAGTTATATTCTTAACTGTTTATTTTTATTTATGGGAACTCTTAAGACTAGAAGTAGGGAGAGCAAAATATTACATGCAAATACATGTATCAAAATATCCAATAATCACTTTGTTAAAAATTGAACTGAGGAATCATGGGGATGGACAGTCACTGTGATCCTTTGTAATTTCCAAGACCATTACCGTATTTTCTGGCGTATAAGACGACTGGGCGTATAAGACGAGCCCCGAATTTTCCGGTTAAAATATAGGGTTTGGGCTATACTCGCCGTATAGGACTACCCCTCTTCCAACGCACACCAAATAAAAATTAAAAAACATCAACTGGCTCACCCACAGTGTAAAAGCAGCTGTGCTAGACCCAAAATGGCCCCTGCAACAAGCAGGAACCTCACACAGCCACAAAAAGCCCCAAAACCCAACTTTCATACTTTACACACACAAAATTCCACATACAGCTTTGTGAGATTTTGTGTGTTTGTGTAGTTAGAGTGAAACACACTAAATCTCAGAAAGCTGCACAAATATTATTTTATTTTATTTTATTTTTATTTTTATATGAAAGCTAAATTTAAAACTTCCTAAACTTTAAATGGCTAGGTCTAAAAAAGAACAATTAAAAAAAAACCCCAATTAACTATTTTTTTTAAAGATCCCAAAGAGGAAAAAAACTTACCCAATAGAACAGGGGTCTCCAACCTTGGCAACTTTAAGACTTGTAGACTTCAACTCGCAGAATTCCTCAGCCAGCCAAAATGCCTCAGGAATTGTTTTGCTGGCTGAGGAATTCTGGGAGTTGAAGTCCACAACTCCCTGCCTGCTTGATTGCAGGCAGGGAGTTGCTTGCTGATGGAATGGATTCAGACAAGTAAAGCAAGGCAGCGAAGCAAGGCAAGCAGCTAAGGTAAGCAAGTTGGAGGGGGAAAACTTTTTTCCTTCTCCATGGCTCTGGCGATCCCAGCTGAGTTGCCTGATTAGTAGATCGTCAGAGCTTGAATCGCCAGAGCCATGTGAAAGGAGAAAAGTTTTTTCCTTCTCCATGGCTCTGGCGATCTCAGCTGAGTTGCCTGATTAGTAGATCGTCAGAGCTTGGATCGCCAGAGCCATGTGAAAGGAGAAATGTTTTTTCTTTCTCCATGGCGATCCCAGCTGCGTTGCCTGATTAGCAGATCGTCAGAGCTTGGATTGCCAGAGCCATTTAAGGCTCATCAGAGCCTTTCGGGCTGATCTGCCTGGTTACAGAAGAATGACACCCGGCGTATAGGACGATCCCCGACTTTTGAGAAGATTTTCATGTACTAAAAAGTCATCTTATACGCCGGAAAATACGGTAAGTCTTTTTTTTTCCATGTAGATCCACCCTGAAGCGCTAAATTTGCTAAACTTTACACTGAATATATGCATAGAATATTAAAGATGTTTAAGCCACTTTGAATGAAATAAACCTATGGCTGATAGAATGGAATGGAGAGGAGAAGAGAGGGGAGGGGAGAGGAGAGGAGAGGATAAGCGAGAAGAGAAGAGACAAATTTCATAATGCTTGAGAACAGAAGGCCTTATTACATTAAATAAGTTTTGCTATGTTCAGCAGGTTTTATGCCACTCTGTGAGATACAATCTATAGCAACTGTTCTCTATATGATCTTCTGGTAAGATAAATTTATGTGCAGTCTATATTCTCAAAACCGGGAATGTAATTGTGGGCTAATAAAATCTAATGAATAATTTATTACACATTTACAATTTATTACTCTGAGATAGTTATTTTAGTCACTGATTTAGATTTTTTTATATTTAAATATTTGTAATTGCAGTTTTATGCCTCCATAAAAATGTAAGATATATGCATGAGTGATAAGATTGGACTCTGTTATTAAACTGAGCCACTTTTTATAGTAATATAAGGATTATGTTTCTAGTGTTTTCCAGTAAGTTTTGTATCAGGTGCCTACAAAATATTGTGATAATGGACTGAAAGGATATTGTTAAGGTTTATCACCATTTTCTTTTCCATACTTTAGATTTTATTTATTTATTGAGCATTAGTCATAATTCATTCATGTTCAGATGTTATAATTAGGGAAACAAAAAATAGCCTGTCTGGCTAATTTTGATTGCTTTCCCAGCTTTTAATTTGTGCAGGCTAAGAAATATGTCTGGATATAGGTTGTGGCATCATGGATTACAACTGAAGAAACCTAGTCATGAAGATCCAATTATTTGAATATTCTTATGTCTGCTGACGTCTATACATCCTATTTTAAGGTTTTCTCGGACTGGAAAAAAACTACATTAATAAATGAAAGAAATTCTTCTCTTAATTCTTGTAGCTCTGAATGACGAGAAGAACTGCTTCTTCTTGGTCTAGGACAGATGCTGTTGCTCTGCTGACCATCTTGTTTATCTGATTATTTGAAGTATTTCTGTATTACAAATTGCAAACATTGGTTTCTACTAATGGTTTCTACCAGGGGTGGGTTCTAAATTTTTTTACTACTGGTTCTGTGGGTATGGCTTATTTTGTGGGCGTGGTTTGATGGTTATGTGACAATTCTTTAGTATTTAGTAGAGGTACTGGTCTACCAGGCTTTTAACTGCTTGCAGAGCCGTACCGGTCTACAAATTTGTTTTTGGACAATATCGGTCTACCTATTTGTTTTTGGAGCGCACCGGTCTACCACCACACTGCCTTTTACTGCTGATCAGCTGTAGGGCTGCCCTTTGAAGCGCCGCGGCAAGAGTTTAAACAGTTTTTTGCCGCTCTGCCACCACCGAGAGCATTGGAAACCGCTTTCAGGCAGCTTGGCCTCAATTGCCAACCTACCACCACCGAGCGGTTTAGAAGGAGTGGATCGATTCTAGCTGATCAGTTGGGAGGCTTCTTGGCTTCTCAATTTAAAGCTACGTGTCTTTTTTTTTTGTGTGTTCTTTGTCATGTGAGCCCTGATTTTTTTCCTTCTAGCCGATCAGCTGGGACTTGGGAGGCAGCAAATAGATTGGGGGCAGGGCCAGGCAGAGGTGGTATTTACCGGTTCTCCAAACTACTCAAAATTTCCACTACCGGTTCGTAAGAACCGGGGAGAAGCGGTAGCAACCCACTACTGGTTTCTACCAAACAGTGGCTATGCTCACCTTGTGGCTCAGTTCAAATCTATTAATCTTATTTTGCAGAACATTTGCAAGTCACAATTAGCAGTGGCTGGAATGACACCGTATACCAGCAATTGGAGAACCAAGAAAGGGGGTAATTTCTCTTTGTTCCCCTATATTTTATTCTGACTTCCTAGAGATACTTTTTTGGCTAGGGTTAGGAATGGAATGCTGGATTAGTAGGTCCTTTGTTCTGTTTAGTGGGAAAATTCTTGTGTTCTTATTGTAGCGTTTTTATTGAAAAATACCTAAAAGTACTTGAATATCATCTATTAATTTATTATCAATGCTACATTTCTAAAAGCTTTGTGAGTATTAGATTTATGAGTAGCAGTTATATTTGGGGGAAAGTATTCTATGCAGAAAATGCTGTTTTCCAAGACTTTTCATGTTTTCTTCACAGTGTGTTTGTGTGTATGTGTATGTGTATGTGTATGTGTATGTGTGTGTGTGTGTGTATGTGTGTGTGTTGCTCAGCAAGTAGACTCATTTTGTTTGGAGCAGGCAGTCTCCAGGTAAGAAAACCCCAGGCCATGAAAACTTTGAAGGTAATTAACTTGTAAGAAAACCTGGAAACAATAAACTTATACAATATGGGCAATATGACAATACCAGATAGATTTGGTTAATAGGTAGATCAGTTCATTTTATATTCGCTGCAGTTTCTAAAGACAGTCTCAGACAGAACGCATTACAGAGATAATTAATAACTTGATTGGAAGAAATGGGTGCAAATGACGTAGTCCACCAGAAAGTTAGATAATCCTGGAGAACATTTACCTTTTGTCTCCAATAAAGTACGTTTTTAGTATTGGCTGTTTCAGGAGGAGGAGGAGGAGGGGGGGGATAGACTCCTCCCAAAGCCTTGATCATAGATCATTTGATACTGATGAGAATCTCCCTGTCTGAAAGTAGTCATAGCTTCTGTTTAGAAGAATTTTTTTTTGTTGAAGAAGCCATTGTGCGCTTTCTTGTATCTCCAGTTGTGATGGTGACATATTGCTTCCACATATTCTGGAAACATATTTTGTTTCCTCAATGCATTATAGTGGTCAATTCATGAGCTGACAATGGCATGATTGAAGAAAACTAGTATCTTTTATTCCAGCAGTTGGTTCATTAGCTGAGAGTAGTAAGGGCCTCCTGATCTGTAGAGAGCCTCAAAGATGCCCTTGGAGAAACTGTGCAGGCTTTTATGATTCTGTCATTATAGAATATCATTAAGTATAAATATATATTTATATTGTATATATGAAATGTAATGATATATAACATTAAATATAGTTCCACTTGAACTTCCGGTCAATTTCCTGGTCTGGTCTACTTCAAAAGACTGACTTGATAACATTTGCTACCTGCTCTTTCAATAGGAGCTGAGAGTTCAGATATACATCTAGATTTTGTGCCAGCAATTTCTTTGAGAGAACAACTCCATCTAGAGCTAATATTACTCCACATAATGTAGCCCAAGGGCTAGATGTGTCCCAGGCTTTGTGTGACATAACACAGCATAAGTGCATAAGTAATGATAATTTGCTAGACATGACAGTGATAAATGTCACTACTTATATAATTCATCTTTCGTAGAGCAAAGGAACTGAATGTAATGCTTTTGTTTTGAGAGGGATATTTTAATATGTGCTTAAACTGGAAAACCTTTCAGAATATCCTCATACTTCTAAGTAGAATTGTGTAACATCTTAGGGCAAATAGATATGGCTGCTACTGACTCATCATTTTATGGTTCTGTTCCAGTTTTTTTTCTTTTTAAAGCATCAGTAGCAAGATATGCTGCTGTAAATTAATGTGCTTGTTAATCAGAGTTACTGTATTTGTCACATGAAATATATTTCTTCTTTTGTACACAAAAAACATATAAATAGAATATTAGATGGCTGCAATAATTATTTTAATGAACTTCCAAGTACTAGATACCTGAAATATTTCAATATATTGCTCTATGGTTAGTTGGCTTCTTATATTATCTTATGAATGAGGTAATTTCTTTAACCACAAAAAGCAAGTCTAATTATTTAATTACTTAGTTATTGAGTCTGATTTCTAATATATGGGTATATCTATTATCTTGTGAAGGTGTTAAAAAGTACTGTTTTGCTTCTATTATAACATTTATGCTTAATGAACAAAATTCCCTTCTCACTCCTATGTGTGGTAAGTGTCTTCCTCAATCTTGGTTCCTCTACCAGAAACTGGGAGTTTGAGAATTCTGCACAGGATTTTAGCTGTTTCTAGTATTGCACTCTTCTGGATAGAAAGCTCTGATGTTGCTGTTTCTTGGATCTGTTGGAGCCACTTTCCCAGTTTAGGAGTCACAGGCTCAAGTTCTCCCACTGGGACTATTTTGGCCTTTACTTTCCATATCCTGTCTGGTTCCTCCTTCAGGACCTGGTGTATGTGTATGTGTCTATTATCTAAATGGTAAATCTTACAGTATGTATTTGTGCGTGTGTTTGTAGGGTTCATCCCTTTCCCTCTCCCTCTCCCTCTCTCATCTCTCATCTCTCTGTCTGTCTGTTTGACTTAAGAGCCATGGTGGCACAGTGGTTAGAATGCAGTATTCCAAAATAATTCTGATGACTGCCAGCAGTTCGATTCTCACTGGCTCAAGTTTGACTCAACTCAGCCTCTCATCCTCAGTCAGTAAAATGAAGACTCAAATTGTTGGGGGCAATATTCTGACTGTGTAAATACTTAGAGAGAGCTGTAAAGCATTATGAAGCAGTATATAAGTCTAAATGCTATTGCTAATTGCTGTTGCTATATCTATCTATCTATCTATCTATCTATCTATCTATCTATCTATCTATCTACCTACCTACCTACCTACCTACCTACCTATACATACATACATACATACAGAGAGAGAGAGAGAGAGAGAGAGAGAGAGAGAGAGAGAGAGAGAGAGAATACCTATATTCAGACATTCTTTACTTGACAGCTGCGAGGAATGCAACCAGTTGAGAGATGTAGCCGGCTTCACTGTGAGAATAGAAATGGTAGTAGGTCAACTTGCAATTTCCTGACTCAGGCACAGATGTGAACACTCTATTATTAGTGGCATACAAAAATCTATACTTGAAAAGTATTCAAGGTTGCTTCATATGGCAATATCCTCTTTCTCCCCCTTGATGTAGTCAATGAACATTGTTCACATGATGATTCATTGGCTGGGTTCCAACCTACTGCTAGAGCACAATAGACCTTGGTAGTTTTTTTTTTTTTTTTTGCTTAAAAAGCAGTGTTTTCACTTTTCTAGGAAAGCCTTGCTCTTCTGTGCCACTTTGTAAGATCAGCTTTCTATATTATACAGGGAGCCCATGAAAGCAAAGGAAGATACTACATAAAATGCTGGATTAATATTTGGCAAATGAATAGTTGCTTTTACATGGACAGCAATTACGGCACATAAAGAAAACAAAGACTTGCCATTTGATACATAAGAGCTTAAGTAGTGCAGTATTTTAAAATCTGTTAGCCTAAGCAACCCTTCAGGGCAATCTGACAACCTTCCCCACCCACGCTCAGCTATTTCTGGTTTCGGGAGGGACTTGGGGAGTTATCTTAGGGGAGAATAGTCAGGTAAATGTTGGGCATAGCTGGTTTTTCCTCTACAAATGCTACTCTTGAGAATCTCTCCTCCTCCTCCTCCTCTTTCTCCTCCTCCTCCCTCCTCCTCCACCTCATACTGTCCAATGAGCTTTTTGTTGAATGATGATGATACTTTCTATTTCTGATTTATAAGCTCTAGTGCTTTATCTTTCCCTGATGATTAACATGTATTGTAACTATGAGGCAGCAGCATTCTGCAGCTGCCAAAAAAGCCAACATAGTCCTAGGCTACCTTAACAGAGGGATAGAACCAAGATCACATGAAGTGTTAGTACCAGTTTATAATGTCTTGTTAAGACCACCTTTGGAATATTGCATCCAGTTTTGGTCGCCACAATATAAAAAAGATGTTGAAATTCTAGAAAGAGTGCAGAGAAGAGCAACAAAGATGATTAGGGGACTGGAGGCTAAAACATATTTATTTTATTTTATTTATTTTATTTTATTAAATTTCTATACTGCCCTTCTCCCGAAGGACTCAGGGCGGTGAACAGCCACGAGATAAAACACATAAATACAAAAAATTTAAAATGAATTAAAAATGAATTAAATAATTTGGCTGAATTTAAAATACCCCATAATTTAAAACAAATTAAAATTTACATTTAAAAATTTACATTTAAAAGGGGGAGAAGATTTAGGCCAGGCCAGCTTGATGGAATAGGAAAGTCTTAAGCGCGCGACGGAAGGTGCGCAGATCCGGGATCCTCCGTATCTCCAGGGGGAGATCGTTCCAGATTATAGGTGCCCCCACAGGGAAGGCTCTCCCCCTAGGGGCCGCCAGTCAACATTGTTTGGCCGACAGCACCCGGAGGAGCCCCTCTCTATGGGAGCATACTGGCCGGTGGGAGGCTATTGGTGGTAGCAGGTGCTCCGGAACATGAGTTAGACATGTCTAGTTTAATAAAAACAAGGACTATGGTTGACATGACATATAGCACCTAAGAGGCTGCTATAAAGAAGAGTGGTTCAGTCTGTTCTCCAAAGCACCTGAAGGCAAAACTGGAAGCAATGGATGGAAACTAATAAAGGAGAGAACCAACCTAGAACTAAGGAGAATTTTTTTGATATATTAGAACAACTAATCAGTGGACCGGTTTGCCTCTAAAAGTTCCAACACTAGAAGTTTTTAAGAAGAGATTGGACAAGCAATTGTCTGAAATGGTATTGGGCGTCTCCTGCTTGAGTAGAGGGCTGAACTAGAAGATCTCCAAAGTCCCTTCCAACTCTTATTCTATATTCCTAAGAGCAATGGCTTCCTTGATAAAGTTAATATTTATGAAGTAATAAATGAAAAGAGACGTTGGGCTATTCAATTTCTGATTATCACAATTAATAACCCTTTTCTTTAGCCAAGAACTTAAAAAATTCACAAAGTTATATTCAGAGCTCAGAATGCAAAACCATTTATGCAAAAAGCTGTTGCTCCCATTCCATATTGAAATAAGGAAGACAGAAGAAAAATATCTTATGATTATGATTTTGGAGAATTATTTAATGTATGTAGTAGAATTAAATAAATAATGCTGCACCATTTGATCCTACTTTTTAAAATATTTTAAAATAAATCAATAAGAAATAAATGTGAATCTGGTATCTCACAAAGCTGTTGCTCCCATTCCATATTGAAATAAGGAAGACAGAAGAAAAATATCTTATGATTATGATTTTGGAGAATTATTTAATGTATGTAGTAGAATTAAATAAATAATGCTGCACCACTTGATCCTACTTTTTAAAATATTTTAAAATAAATCAATAAGAAATAAATGTGAATCTGGTATCTCACAAAGCAAAGCATTAAGCTGGCGTTGTTTTTATTTATAATAATAACTTTGGACTCCACATAGACCTTACAACATTCTTATAAGAGATAAATGATGGGTAGGTGTTCACTGCTCTATTCAGAGGCATCTATACCCCATCTAGTGGAAAGAGAAAAAGCAAAGATTAACTAGAGAGGTAGACTTACATCCTGGGCAATTATGGAAAATTAACATCACACACTCGCTTTCTAACAAATCAATGTATTTCTTAATTAAACATAGCTGTCATACAGTATAAAGATCCTACTCTTAAAATTCCACAATTGATCATCTGGTCAATATATTGCCTATACTTAAGAGTAGAAAATAAATGATGTGTAATAACCACCCAAGAGCCAGTTTGGTGCAGTGATTAAGACATCAGGCTAGAATCTGGGAGACTATATGTTCAGCAGGCCAGTGGGCTGTCACTTCCTCTCAGTCCTAGGAGGAAACCACTTCTGAAAACCTTGCCAAGGAAACTGCAGGGACCTATCCGAGCTGTCTCCAAAAATTGGACCAAATTGAATGGAAGAAAAAAAAAAGCTACCTTATTACAAAGGGATTTTATCTCATAGATCAATTTTCTCCCGTCAGTATGTCATGACTTTAATTTCCAAATTTCCAGCTTTCATCCATATTGGCTGGGATTTTAAGGAGTATTCCTCTGAACTCATCTGAAGAGCATTTGGTTGGTGAAAATGTCATTAGACAACTGTAGTTTGAATCAAAATGTTTCTGTTCCATACCTGTACCCCGAAACCAAATTGGACAGGGGGAGGGGAGATGCTACCTAGGGAATGATATCCTGCAGCTGCATAATGAGCAGAGAAAGAAATTCTGAAAGGAACCTCCCTAACTTATCAAGTGGTAAAGAGATGGTGGGAGATTTCTACTTACAGATCTGCAAAATTTTGTTAATATAGCCTTACAATAAAATAAAGTTACCGTATTTTTCAGAGTATAAGACGCATCTTTTTCCCCCCAAAAAGAAGGTGAAAATCTGGGTGCGTCTTATATCCGAATGTAGCCCCATCCAGCTTCTCAAACAGAGATATCAGAGGCCGAAAAAAGCATCAGAAAGGAAGCTTGAGAAAAGAAGCCCCCAAACAGAGCTTCAGAGGCTTTTTTTCTGAAGCTGTTTCGGAGGCTTTCAGAGGCAGGAAAAAAAGTTTTTTCTGAAATAGAGTTTCAGAAGTTTCAGAGGCAGAAAAAAAGCAAAAAAAAAAAGCAAGGCACAGAGCTCACAACCAAGGCACCTGTTGCTAAAATTCACCTCTGGGAACAGGAGGTATTCCGGGAGGCTGATCCACCTGCCAATCAGCTTTTTTCTTATTTTCCTCTCCAAAAACTAAGGTGTGTCTTATACTCCAGTATGTCTTATACACTGAAAAATACGGTAGTTCATCTGGTCATGTTTTCTGTCTGGTCTATCAGGGATGTATGACAGACATCACAATGCTGCAACATTGTGAAGCATGTTAAGTTTGCATTCAGAGGACGGAAGTGAAGACCATGGATTTCTCAAACCTCCAGTAACACAAAATTTATTGCAGCTTTGACTCAGTAGTCTTATTCACGCGATATATTTAGTGATTTAGGGGAGAAGAGTGGGGTTACTTTGACTCTGCTAGTAAAGGTGTTGATCCCAATTATGATTTTTTTTGTGCGGGGGGCAAACTTATAGTTTTTGTGGAAGCTGGGAAGATGAATGATCCTGGATGGGACTGTGTCATTAGTCAGAGATGCTGCCATCACATAGTAAATAAACTCACTAGGAGAGTAGTTGTTTTGCTCAACCATCTCGTGCAAATATGACAATAAGCTCACAAGTTGCATCAACTTCTTTTGTAGTTTTAAGTCAGCCACAAATAACTTGAAATATTTTAGATAGAAAAAATTAAATAGTTAGCATATAATGAATCCATTTGTCCCTTATTAGTGTAGAATTCAAGACAGAATCAAGTTTTCTATTAAAAAAAAAGGGAACTAGGTCTCAGATAGATATTTATTCCATGTCAGTCTTTTACAAGTAGTCCTTGACTTATGACTATTGGTTTAACAATGGATGAATGTTCCGACAGCCTTAGCAATTTATGACCTGTAGCCACAATTACGATTATCATACCAACCCCATAGTCACATAATCACCATTTGGATGCTTGGTAACCTGGCTGCCTTTACAATTGGTTGTAGGGTGACGTAATTGTGATTTGGGAACTTTTTTTTGCTGATTTCTGCAAAAAAGGCCAATGGATGAACCAGATTTGCTTAATACCACATGATTTGCTTAGCAGTTTCAGTCATTTGCTTAAAAATCACTATAAAATTATTGTAAAATTGGGTCCAGCTCAACTCATGACCACCATGAGTTACAATGGAAACTCTGTTCTTAATTGTGGTTGTAAGTCAAGGATTACCTGTATAACAATTATACCTGATATAGTACAATTGAGTTTCCATATTGTGTTTAATTATATCATATGATAATATCTTGGTGACTTTATTTAGTGTACTGCTATATTGTTGAACTGAATGCATCTAAAGATCAGCTAGTCTGTGCCATGTGTACTTGTCTACATTTAACATATGTATGAATATGTGCTGGGCATACATTTTTATTGTACAGGATATTTATTAGTCCAGACTAATAAATTCCAGAAAATTGGCATTTTCATGTGAACATTTTGTAATGTGTTCTGAATGAAAGAACACAATTGTAAGAAATTTTCTTTCATAAATCTTGCTTTTCATATTTTACTTTGTCAATGAAGAGCTCACAATAAGCTTTTGAAGAGTTCTCCAAAACACAGTTTAGAAGCACTGAAGTATCCCAGTTAATAGAGTAAAGAGAAACATAAAATTCAATAATGTAAATGATAATGATGGAAGAATGTTAAAAGATTCAAGTTCAGCACTGTCACAGGAGATCCACAATTCTACCTGGTATTTAATAATTGTATCTTAGGATGCCTCAAGACTGTGAACTAAATCCTTTTCAATCTTGAAAAGAGGGAAAAAATTGGAAGATTTTAGATACCCTAGACAAGTTTACAATGTAAATGACTAATTTCCTCTCAACAGTCTTTGACTTTGATTATTACATTCTAAATATGTACTGTGATTAACCAGAGACTAGACCAACCTTTTTTTGGCCATGCCCCACCGAAGCATCTCTAAAATCCTGATGCCCC
This sequence comes from Pantherophis guttatus, assembly GCF_059756535.1. NCBI lineage: Eukaryota > Metazoa > Chordata > Lepidosauria > Squamata > Colubridae > Pantherophis > Pantherophis guttatus. The sequence continues at coordinate 185,577,886 of NC_142065.1, read as the reverse complement.
CCCCCCCGGTGACATATAATTATTACTATTCAAAAAGTGAACTCCTACTCATGCGGAAGGAAGCCTAAAAGGCCATTAACTTGGTTTAAACAAGGTTCCAATTGCCCCCATTAAAAATCAAATTGCCCCCCTGTTGGGTATGGGTTCCACATTGGGAACCACTGGAATAGACAGTATAACTTGTTATTAAATCACCTAAAATTTTAATCGTTCCCTAAATGTTATTAAAGTAGAGGTACTGTGTTATTTAATTGTTATTGTTTGCAAGTCGCTCCTATTGTGTCAACTATATAATATCCTTCAGCACTGTAAATGGATCACAGATGTAGGCATATTTTCCGTTAAAAATGATTTGCAAGTAGCATTAAATAACATGTAAATCTTTTCCTTAAGAAAAAGGACAAGTTTGAAAAGCACTGAATTCTGATATATTCTCCCTATCAGTAGAGAAGTAATTCAATCTCATGTGTCCTTTTGGGACATTAATTACATGCATTCCTTTACTAAAGATTGGAGGAAAGATATATTCATGTGTAATGCCCTATGTAGTCAAGTCAGTATCCTACTAGAGGCAGTTCTTGAGTTACAATCATTCATTTAGTGCCTGTTTGTTACAACAGCACTGAAAAAAGTGACTTATGACCATTTTTCACATTTACAATCATTGCAGCATCCCCATGGTTGATCAAAATTCAGAAACTTAGTAATTGGCTCATATTTTTGCAGTATTGGTTGCAGTATTCCAGGATCCTGTGATCACCTTTTTCAACCTTCTGACAATCCAAAAAAGTCAGATTCACTTTAAGAACCTGCTACTAGTTTAACAACTGTAGTGATTCACTTTAACAACTGTGGAAGAAACATCATAAAATATGTAAAAACTCACTTAAAAACTGTCTCACTTGGGCTCAATTATGGTACTACATTGAGGACCTCTTGTATAATATTTTCCGATTCTAGATTAGCTTTTATCTGAAGATTTAATTTTCAGTTTAATAATGAATTCATAGTTAATAATTCATTATTAAATTAAATTAATAGGGAAGTGGTGGTTCAGTGGCTAAGATGCTGAATTTGTCAATCAGAAGGTCGGCAGTTCAGCGGTTTGAATCCCTAGTGCCATGTAGCGTACTGAGCTCCTGTTACTTGTCCCAGGCTTCTGCCAACCTAGCAGTTCGAAAGCACGTAAAAAATGCAAGTAAAAAAATAGGGACCACCTTTGATGGGAAGGTAACAGCGTTCCGTGCGCCTTTGGCATTTAATCATGCTGGCCCCATGACCACGGAGACGTCTTCGGACAGCGCTGGCTCTTCAGCTTTGAAACGGAGATAAGCACCATCCTATAAAGATGGTGCGAGGGGAAACTTCACCTTCACCTTAATTAATAATTATGCTAAACAAGGGTCCAATCTTCTTCTGGCATAAACCAGTCTGGTGTAGTGATTAAGATGTTGAAGGGACCCAAGAGACCTGGGTTCAAGTTCAACCTCAGTCATACTCTAGCTGAAACCCACATTTACTGGGTTAGTTTGTGAAAAGTGGGATAGAGCACTATATATACCACCTGAGTTCCTGGAGGTAAAGTCGGATATCTTCAATTCTGAAATAGTTACAATTTGCTGAAGTGATGTAGGGTTTCCTGCCTAGGCAGGGGGTTGGACTAGAAGACCTCCAAGGTCCCTTCCAACTCTGTTATTCTGTTATTCTGCTGTGTGGATTCCTATTAAGAGACATGGAAACACAAGAATCAAAACTAGTTTAAGGCACATGGTTATTGCAGTTCTGTAAGATAATTGCAAAAGAAAGTCAAATGGATTGTTTTGGTCTATAGCAGTATTTTTCAACGTTGTCAACTTTAAGAGGTTGCTAGGGAATTCTAAGAGTTGAACTTGATGTATTTTAAAAGGTGCTTAAAGAAGATTGACAAATACTGGCCTATTGAATATATCTCATTATCCTGTACATCCACACAGTTGATCGTTTGTATCATGGATCGCAGCTTATGAGCTTTTACCCATTTTGAGTTTCAGAAGGACATGGACATTTGCTTTCCTTATGGATATGAAGCAGCTTAAATGCTATTCAGAGTAGTTGGCAGTTATAAATGTGTCCAGATGCCTGCAAACATTAGATACAAAATTGACAAGATTGATGGGACTCCTTGTCACATCAGTCTATTGCTGAGGTGCCAGGTTTAAACCGATAGAAGAAGGTCCGTCATATGTTCTAGTTTGAAAGAAAAACACAAATTTTTATTTCTCAGTCAGTGTACTATTTTTCAGATAGAATGGCTTAAAATTTAATATTTAGGGAAAACAATATGCATCTTCTCTGAAAAAAAACTGGTAGTTTATATTTCATCATTTACATTGCATTTATTCTCAGATTTGCAAAATATATACATAAAAGAAGAATAAATGAACTGAGACAGAAAGGAAGACTGAGATTTACTGAAGTGTAGGTCTATAAAAATAAATTTAAGTTTCCTTTATCTCCTCCAGATTCCATTCTTTGCCTCTTGTCTCTCTTGTTCTCTCTCTCTCTCTCTCTCTCTCTCTCTCTCTCTCTCTCTCTCTCTCTCTCTGTGTGTGTGTGTGTGTGTGTGTGTGTGTCTGTCTGTCTGTCTGTCTGTCTGTCTGTGTAAAAAAGCAAATATGTCTGTGATTGGGTGATTGAAGCTGTACCCCTTTTGGCAGCAATGCACATAACTATTTGACACTCATCCTGCCCAGATATCCCTTCCGTCTATCTCAAAAAGAATAATGAGATAGACACATATGTATGTCTAATATATATGTCTAGGTGTCTTTTTTTCTTGCTTTAAGAGAATTAAGCACTGTAGCAATTGTCCTCCCCCAGTTACTGTCTATAAGTGATTTTAGAATGAACGACTGTTTGAACAATGAATTGCTTTCTTACACATAAATAAATCTGGGGAGTTAATTGAAGACTTAGTTCTATTTCCTATGTGTGTTTCATATTATCAAAAGAAATCACACTTTGATGCAGCCATAACTGCTTACCCAGCTGTAGGTAAATTATGGCATTAATTTTCTGAATGTATTTCTGAACATTTTTAATAATTTCCATGAGGCAGCTTGCAATTAAAAAGATCCTAGGTGAATAATGAAAGTAATTGAAATAGTACTTGTACTCTCAGAGCAGAAAAGCTATTATAATCTCAATAATACCTGATTTGTCATAATGTTCTTCTTTCCTTTTCTAAAATAAATTTCAATGTTATATTTACTTAATAGGCTACCAGTACCTGACTTGATATATACAAATAGCATGTAACAAATCAACCTCCTACTGACAAACCATTGTTTAAAGTTCCATACTTAAGGCAAATCTAAGACAAAAAATAATCATAGACATAGATTTCACAGTATGATTTGTAAAGTAATTTTGAACTTTCCTTTAAGAAATAGGAATGAAAGAAAAAAGAAGTCTGTGGTGATTTATTAGTGCATGACAAAATTATAGCATTCAAAATTATTATGATTGGTTTTGGAATGTTTGCTATGAAATATTGATGAATTATTTGATAATCATTCCTTTTAGACTTCATGCTTTATTTGTTATGAATTATTACTGGTACCAGAATATTAGTAAGACTTTTTGGTGGTGGAAGAAACACTTTTGATTTAAAGGTATCTATAGGATGGGTTATGACTGTGAAAGTTGGACCATAAGAAAGGCTGAGCGCCAAATAATTGAGGCCTTCGAACTATGGTGCTGGAGAAGATTCCTGCAAGTCCCTTGGACTGCAAGGCGATCAAACCGGTCAGTCCTAGAGGAGATCAACCCTGACTGCTCTTTAGAAGGCCAGATCCTGAAGATGAAACTCAAATACTTTGGCCACCTAATGAGAAGGAAGGACTCACTGGAGAAGAGCCTAATGCTGGGAAAGATGGAGGGCAAAAGAAGAAGGGGATGGCAGAGAATGAGGTGGCTGGATGGAATCACTGAAGCAGTAGGTGTGAGCTTAAATGGACTCCAGAGGATGTAGAGGACAGGAAGGCCTGGAGGAACATTGTCCATGGGGTTGCGATGAGTCGGACACGACTTTGCAACTAACAACAACAACAATGGGATGGGTTAAATAATGTTTTTCTTCACAACTTGTTTTAATATGGTGGGGATAAACTACTGGCTTCTTTCTTTCCACTGAATTTTATCTCTTTGTAGTCGTTACCTTATTTATTAAATTTATATGCTACCCATCTCCTTGTTCAAAGTCATTAGATCCTGCAAGAAACAATTTCATGTATTAAATATTAAATATTTGGAAACCCAAGACACCACTTATATTGTAGGGTATTTGGAGCACAATTTATCCTATGATAAAGCAGTGAGATAAATTATTGTTAGGAGGCTACATATGAAGAGAATGCTGACAAAAAGAATGTAAAGTAAAGAAAAAAAACTGTTGGGAGTCTCCCACTACTGGGAGATTAAATGTCTGAGGTGAGAAAGAAACCCTTTTCCATAATGGTTCCAGTATAGTGGAACAGATTATGGGGAGATTAAGGTTCCCCTGACTGTTGTCTTTCTGGAAGTAAGTTAAAACTTTTAACTAGATAATCTTAAGTGGTTAAAATTGCAAACAATTTAAGAGCCATGGTGGCACAGTGGCTAGAATGCAGTATTGCAGGCTGATTCTGCTGACTGCCAGGAGTTCGATTCTCACCACTCAAGGTTGACTCAGCCTTCTATCCTTCTGAGGTCAGTAAAATGAGGAGCCAGATTGTTGGGGATATATGCTGACTCTGTAAACTGCTTAGAGAGGGCTGTAAAGCATTGTGAAGCAGTATATAAGTCTTAAGTGCCATTTAGCCTAATTTAATATTATTTAAATACTTCTGACGTATTTGAATGATGAGGTTCATGATGATTAGGTTATCTTTGTAAACTGCAAACAGTTGCTTGACTATTGATTTATTATTCCTAATAAATAAGTGAATGCTGAACTAACAATGAACTGTTTTATGAATTGGTGTTAAACATAAACCTATTTTGATTATGTGAAATTATTTCTTCACAACAAATTGACCACAATAAAACATCCTGATTCATAGAAACTGTTATCATTGAATTACCTTCTTTTCTTGGGAAAAATGCAGTTGGGATTGTTATTTTTTAGAGCCCTGGGTAATTTTATTTTTGCTTGTTTATTATTAAAATAAACATATAAAAACTTAGAAAATCCATGGAATAACTACTAGCAGCTCATGACGAAGGGAAAAAAATTGAATTTTCAGCTTTAGAGCAACTTCAAATATTGTATTCTTTCGGCATTAAGCCATTGCAGGGACTGATATACTAGCAGTCTAACTGCAGAACAATTTCTTAATCTGGTAACTGTTATTCGGAAACAGTGTGAAAAAGCAGTTCTTGAAAAACATCACTTATTTTATTAAGGTATTATCATGCTGATCTTAAATCTGGGTGTCTTTTTAGCAGAATAAGAACTGAATATATGGAGCAATAAAACCCTCAGTCTTCTGCTTTTCAATAAAATTTCATCTAATAAAAGAGATTTTATGTAAATCAGATATTTGATATAATGGAAATGCTGTCACTATAAATCTGAGTGTTCACAGAATCAACTTCAGTAAAAATGTCAATGAATTGCTTTGGCACTTTAGAGAACAGTAAGAAGTAGTTGCCTAGAAAAGTCTGTTAGGCTACTGGAATAGGTTTCCTTGCTCTTAAATTGTGCATTTTAGAGTGACAATCATTGCTGATTAAATTGTTTCTAATGTGGTATAAATTTATATTTTTTTAAACTGCTGAACCATCACTTAGTTCAACAGGATAGAGCTAAAAAATAAGAAGTAGAAAGAAAGATCAGTGCTTTGCATGTACTTGTAGGACAGTTTGTGCAAGGATGGTATTCATTTACTTTCCCTACTGGTTCGCAGATGTGAACTTCTCTGCATTGCCCAGCCTTCCGCGTATGAACTTTGCTCTCGCGCGCACCTTCTGTGCATGCACTTGGCCTAAAAAACATGCCTAAATAGGACGGCATAGAGCTGAGACGGGTAGGCGGGCCCACCTGCAATTTCCGTTACCAGTTCACCTGAACCGATCCGAACCAGCTGAATACCAACTGAGTTTGTGTTAGAATTTATAAAAAAGGTTTTTCCCTCCCTTGCATCTATGAGACATTACATAAGCAGGGTATAGTAACATCTTTGGATTTAATTGGATTTTTCCTATTAAAATAAATCACATTTGAAGGAACAGCCTTAATATAGATCATTTTTATGATCAAGCCAATAAATGTACAATTTCAATTTCCCCCCTTCATCTTAGGCTCCTGTCATTAAGACATATCCTTTTATTCTGTTATTGAGATAATTTAGACTGAATAATAATGAATTGCCCAAGGTCACCTAAGAAGCTTTATGGTTGGATGAAACTTGAAGTCAGTCTTTATAGGCCTAGTCAAATGCTGCTTTCTTAATGCTTTGACTTCGTAAGAGGGAGAAAAGAAGATAGAAGACTTTCTCCTAAGTGTTCCTACTAAAATTTAATTTATCGAGGCAATATATAGATGGATACCATTTGTAAAAAAAATAATTCAAATCTCATTACAAACAGAGCAACATGATAGTCTGCATCAAATCCATAGGTAAAGGTAAAGGTTCCCCTCGCACATATGTGCTAGTCATTCCTGACTCTAGGGGGCGGTGCTCATCTCTGTTTCAAAGCCGAAGAACCAGCACTGTCCGAAGACGTCTCCATGGTCATGTGGCTGGCATGACTAAACGTCAAAGGTGCACGGAACGCTGTTACCTTCCCAGCAAAGGTGGTCCCTATTTTTCTACTTGCATTTTTTATGTGCTTTCGAACTGCTAGGTTGGCAGAAGCTGGGACAAGTAACGGGAGCTCACCCCATTATGTGGCACTAGGGATTTGAACCGCTGAACTGCCGACCTTTTGATCGACAAGCTCAGCATCTTAGCCACTGAACCACCACGTCCCTATCAAATCCATAGAAAAGGACAAATGATTGTGAAGTGTTGACCTTTTTGTTTATCTCTGGTCAGTAAATAAATATAAAGAAAGAGAATTCCTCAATGGATATGCACTTTTAAGGAAGAAGAAAATATCCTATACTTATAAAATAAAAAATAATAACAATGAAAAAACAAAGAAAATGAATAATAATGAAAGACAATCCAGTTTTACTATGATTTTACCCAAACCAAAAAATCATCTAAGAAAAGTCATGAGAACTTTTCTCTAGCAGTAATATTGGTTTTTTTGCGGAGTTGATAGGTGGCGTGGGTTAATTTGAAGTTAATTTTACTTTTGGTGACTGCGTGGATGAATCCTTGCAGTTTATTGCTAAATTTTTGGAAGTGGTTTGCCATTACCTTTATCCTGGGGTTGAAAGAAAGTGACTGGCTTAAGGTCACTCAGTTGGCTTTGTGCGTAACGTGGGACTAGAACTTAAACGCTCCCAGTTGTTATCCTGATTTCTTAACTACCATACCAAATTGGCTCTGTAATATTGTAACATTAAAATGCATTTATTTGTTTAAAACATTTATATAGCCACCTATCTTATAACAAACAATGGCCTTCTCCCAATCAAAAATGATTCATTTCTTTGCAATATTACCTTTTACAATAGACAATTAAATTGTCTTTATTGTTAGAATGCATTTGTTATTGTTCCTTTTCATTAGTGTACAAACTAAAAAAAATTCTGATATAATAGGTTTAATACTTTGGCTTTGAACACTCATAAAATAATAATTGGATATGTACAATAGTTTTGTTTAAAAAGAATGAAAACATTAGTGCTCCTTCTATTCATGCTTAGATGTTAATCTTTGCATCAGGCAGTAACAGGAAACTAGAATGTCTTTAAAATAATACACAGCAGTTGAACCTTGTACAATTAAAAATCTTATACTGCTTGGCAGCAGATCCAGGCTTGGCGCTGAATGCATACTTATCAGAATGCAGTAAATACTTCTGGTTTTACTCAGAAATCACATGTTTTCAAAACGATATTTCATTCACACATTCAGTAATTGTTGTTTAGCTCCTGGTGATACTGCAATATTAAAGAAAATAATCATTGTAAATTAATTTTAGCATTGGATCAAACTAAGACTGCAACGCTGAGTGTTCTTAGTAAACAATGGACATTTGAATATATAATCTGATATTCTTCTGGATAAATGCGCATTTTATTGCAATGGATATTTATTACAGTTCAACCAATTCATTCAGTTCTTAAATTAATGTAATGCTACAGTTAGATGATGGTTGTAATTGGTAATTGTTATATAATTTGCTTCATATTGTACTGAGGTTTATATTATTGGGTGTAACTGCACAATAGATACAAATAATACTATATCTACTCTAGGGTATCAGTGTGATATAAGCCAGTACTGTCTTCAGTGAAGTTTTAATTTCATCCAATTCATAAACCCCACATCCACCTCATTTTCCATGGAACAATCATATAAGAGTCCAAAGAAAAAAATATGAATTATTCCTGCATTTAGGATTACACTAATCTGTAAATGAAAGTAAGTTCCTGCTATGTTGCTTTGGAGGAACTTGTACAAAAACACACACACATTTTTTTTAAAACTCAGAATCATGCAGTGTCATCAGAAATGGCATACTGAAGGACTAAAACGCAAAACAGTACAAATGCTCAGGCCATAGGAAAGAATATAGATTTCAGAATAAGTAGAATACAGAACAATAGAATACAGAAAAATTCTCTTGCCTCCTTGCATTTTCCTCGAAACCACATATACACACCAACAATGAATCATCCAGGCTACAGAAATATTGGCCAAATGGGTTAATTTTTTAAAAACATTAAATAAAACCCCTGCGAATGTCATAATCCTCCTGCCATATAATCCCACCAGTTTAAAACCACAGTAGAGTAAAAAGAGCCAATGCTTGCCACTATATAACTGACAAGGGGTGTGTGTGTGTGTGTGTACAACTCACAAAACAAAGGTCCAGTTGAAGTGCTCAAAATATCCTGGAAAACTTTTGAAGTGATGCTGATTGAAACAGAAAGATTGGTTTTGCTCTGAGTTTAAAACAAAACTCCTGGAATCCTATATTCTTTTCTTTTTCTGAACATTCAAAACAGCCATTTCTACCTCAGAATTATTTTTTTTATGGGGGAGACGGCACTTATAGTACATTTATTTAGAGGACTGAAATGTATAAAAGGAGAGGGGAAAAAATCATTCTATCTATTTAACACTCAGAATAAATGAATCAATCTAATTTATCCCAGAATTTCCTTTCCCTCCCTCCTATGTTCAGTTGTATCCAGTTCTCAGAGACTGCCTGGACAAATCGAAAAAAGAGAATATTCATAGCTCAGGATTAAACTATGGGCTTGGTGGTATACTTGCAGACATTTCATTACCAAGCTAGGTAATATTATCAGAGATAACACCACAAAACTCAGAGACCACCAACGATGCCACAGTCCCTGTAGTTTTATTGGCAGGGTTTTCAGAAATGGTTTGCCATTGCCTTCTTCCAGGGGCAGAGAGATCATCCAGCTGGCTTTGAGACTAAGGTGGAATTAAAACTCATGATCCTCCAGTTTCTAACCTGAGTCCTTAACCAAATACACCAAACTAGAATTTCCTTAGCAAGCTACTAAAAGAGACCAGTCAAATTTTCAACCAAAGTAAGTATATGTGTAAGAATGAAGAACTCAAGTCTAAACATAACTGGTATGCTGAACATTTGCTGAGAAAGGACAAATTTCTAATCTTTCTGAACGTTGCTATCTCTTATTTTTATATGAGATGATCCACATTACCATATTTAGTTATGCACATGCATGCATGCACTTTCCAGTGTGGTACATTTTTATTAAATATTGAAAATGCTCCTTTTTCATTGAGAGCGTTTTCATGAAACAGAAACATTTGTGAAATGGCCTTAATGTTAATTTTAATCATATTAAATTTATATGGTAGTTTTCTGTCTTCCTTGCGCATCGGGTTTAAACCTTTCCTCATTTGGAAGTCAGCAGAAATTTATAATACACATGATAAGATGTTTTGATTTGAATTTAATTCCAAGCTGTAGTATTATGAATATATACTGCATGACAACATCATTTTAAGATTTTGTGTGGGCTGTTCATTCATCCACCAAAAACATAGGCCATTCTAGTAATATTAATATTCTTGCTTTGATATTCAGCCATGCAAGACACAGTCTTCGGGGTTTGTAAGCATGGCAGCAAAAGAAAATCAGGACATGGTGAAACAAAAACAGTTTTCTAAGTCAGTTGCAGGAAAATAATAGTGTTTGCTATTCAGCACTGACAAAACAGTACTCATTGAAATAGTTTGCTTCTAAAAGAATAACTTGAGTTATCTGGTAGTTTTATAGGCTGTCACAGCAATACTGCATGATTCTGAAGAACTAATAACCTACTTAAAGAAACATTTAAAGCATGAGTATTGGCTTTAAAGACCAATAACTTTTCAGGCTCCAGAAATTTTAGTCCATCACAAAATACGATAATGACACAATTTTATGAGATTTGTTTCTCTCTGCATTTTCTCCAAATGGCAGGTTCTGTTTGGGTTGATGGCTATTGATACATTTTTCCAAGAGTGACAGAAACATAGGAAGTGTTTCAGAGGTGGGTTTCAGCAGGTTCTGACCAGTTCTAGAGAACCGGTAGCGGAAATTTTGAGTAGTTCGGAGAACCGGTAAATACCACCTCTGACTGGCCCCTGATGCCTCCATCTATTCTCTACCTCCTGAGTCCCAGCTGATCGGGAGAATATGGGGATTTTGCAGTAACCTACCCCTAGAGTGGAGTGGGAATGGAGATTTTACAGTATCCTTCCCCTGCCATGCCCACCAAGCCACACCCACCAAGCCATGCCATGCCACGCCCACCAAGCCACACCCACAGAACCAATAGTAAAAAATTTTGAAACCCACCACTGAAATGTTTCTGAAATGTATTTGCTTGATCAATGACGATGGACAATGCGAAGATCATGTAATTAACCATTTATTAACAACAGCTGTGCTAACTGCCACAGCTATAACTGAAACTGCTTGGAACTCTGCCTGACAGCTCTTATCTAGCCAGCTGTCAGGCGGCTTAACCAATCAACGAACAGAACGTTATTTTAACCAATCAAGGAACAGAATGTTACTTCCTACTTCAGCAGACTTAATACATTGCTCCCCTTTCCACCTGGATGGCGCATGTGTAGTCCTGGAGGTATGCCGGTCGGCGCCGGCTTCTGTTCAAACGTCTTAACCTTGCCTCACTCACAGATTCTTGTGAGGAATTACTTTCCCCAGCAGTTCTAATAACTACAGGTACGTTACTGCTTTCGACCTGTGTTTCAATTTCTCCCTCGGGGTTTGTTTTTTTAATTTTTTTATAATGTCTTCCCATGTTCCTGAATGTACAGATTGTGGGGCCATTAATGTCATTGCAGTATCAAACATTTCAGTACTGCAGAAACTTAGGAAATAAGCGCGTTTGCGCTCAGGCGTCAGCTTTGTATAATCATTTGCAATTAAGAAACATTCAAAACGTGCCAAATAAGCCTCCCACGTCTCTGCACTGGGATTGAAAGGAGGAAAGGTCTGTGCAGACGCCATTTCCTCTTCTTCTTCTTCTTCTTCTTTTTTTTTTTTCCTAACTGACTCACGTTTTGCTTCTTCAGTTTAAATCTCTCTTTTTTCCTTATTACTATGACCGGTAGATCGACCAGTTGATCCTCGTTGCTAGTTGAAATGTATTGGCTTGATCAATGACGATGGACAATGCAAAGATCATGTAATTAACTGTTTATTAACAACAGCTGTGCTAACTGTCACATCTATAACTGAAACTGCTTGGAACTCTGCCTGACAGCTCTTATCTAGCCAGCTGTCAGGCAGCTTAACCAATCAATGAACAGAACGTTACTTTAACCAATCAATGAACAGAATGTTACTTCCTACTTCAGCAGACTTAATACATTGCACCTTCTATTTTATATGTGTATAGAAATATGTATATAATACATGTATATATTAGATAGATAGATAGATGATAGATAGATAGATAGATAGATAGATAGATAGATAGATATACAAGGGACATGGTGGCTCAGTGGCTAAGATGCTGAGCTTGTCGATCAGATGGTCAGCTGTTTGAATCCCTAGCGCCGCATAACGGAGTGAGCTCCCATTACTTGTCCCTAAGCTTCTGCCAACTTAGCAGTTCAAAACTACGTAAAAAAAATGCAAGTAGAAAAATAGGGACCACTTTGGTGGGAAGGTAACAGCGCTCCGTGCACCTTCGGCATTTAGTCATGCCGGCCACATGACCTGGAGACATCTTCGGACAGCGCTGGCTCTTTGGTTTAGAAATGGAGATGAGCACCACCCCCTAGAGCCGGAAACGACTACCACACATGTGCAGGGGAACCTTTACCTTTATACATATACATACACATACACACATGCATGCATACACACACACACATGCATATAATAATGTATATCTTTACCTTAGCTTTAATGCAAGAGAAGTGGTGGTATAAAAGTTATGTTGGTCTGTCTAACTTAATAATATCCTAAATTTGCCACTCTTTGTTGCAAGAATCTTCCTAAGACTTATATAACAGACTTATATAACAACTACCAATAATTAAATAGGTATGTGAACATACCTAGACTAAGAAATAAGTCTAGTTCATATAACACACTGAGCTATAAAAATATCTGTTTGGTATTATCTAGTGAATTGTGTAAGCTCAACAAGTAGCAGTTTATTTCTAAAAGCAGACCATGGCTCAATACAATGTCTTAATTCTTTTCTGTGAATCGAAGTGATAGGATGTGAAAAAGAAATATAGAGACAAAGGCTGTTAAACATTGCAATCTCAACATAGGTGCTAAAATTTGGTTTGCAATGGTATCTGTGTGACTGAGTTCATAGAATCCATTCAGCTGTTTTCATTTTAATATATTATCTGATTCTAGGTGATTGAGTGATCTGGCATCTTCAAGCTAGTTTGATAGATTTAATTGAAATGGCAAGACTAATAAAATAAGTTGCTACAAAAAGATTTATTGTATTGTATTTTCCCCATATAATGTATTTGCTTTCTTTCTCTTAACTTTTAACAGAATGAAATGGACCTTCTGTACATCTGACATGCGAGGTTTTTTTGGGTTTTTTTTTTAAAAGCATGGATGTCCAAAATTCTGAAATTTCAAAATATGTTGTTGCTATAAAAGATTTCTGTTCCTTGCTTTTACCTTATATACACACTTTATGTCATCAATCAACACAGAATTTGAAATGTAAAACTTTACATCATGACTGTTGGGTTATTACGATGCAAACCTTTCAAGAATACACTTCAAAAGAACCTTGATTCTGAAAATCTATCTCTGCTAGAGATTGCTTTTACTCATGTGAATTTGACACATACTAAGGAGGCACACTGAAACAAGATTCATGATCATACTGCAACTATAGATGAAATAAATAGCAGCCTGCTTCACTTCTCAGTTAACCTAAGGTAAATGAATTTCAATTGTTGTATCACAATGGGACTAAATTAGTTTAAAATTAAGTATTTGGACTTAAATGGGTTGTTGATCAGGCTAAATTGTTTAACTGTTGAAGCAGAGAGATAAATAACAATTGGCATCTTTAAAACAAGAGGCAAGCGTTGTAATATTTTAGGTCAGTGATGGCAAACCTTTTCGGCACCGAGTGCCGAGAAGGGGGCATGCACGCTCGTCAGGGCCACAACCCGGAATAAAGCTGCCAAGGGCACATGTGCGTGCCTGAAAATGAACATCCGGTTTCCGGCGCACACATGTGCGCCAGCTATTTAATCTTCCAAGTTTCTGGTGCGCATGCACACGCGACGATCAGTTTGCCAATGCGCATGCTCATGCAGGAAAATGAACGACCAGTTCTTCCAGGTTTCGGAACTGCCGCAGGCAAAGAGGCCAGCTGATCGTTGTGCGCACATGCGTGCCAGAAACCCAGAAGAGGAATGGCCGATGCTGCATGTGCCAGGTGACACGGGTCCACATGCCACTTCAGGCATGCGTGCCATAGGTTCACAGTTTTAGGTCACCTATAACATAACATGAATACTGGGAAATGTGAATGAAAGATTGACTGTATAAAAATTACAATTTGTATAGCAGGAGTCAGGATGAGGAATGGATGCTCACTTTGACTCTGGAGTGATTTCTTACACCATTTCCCTTTCCATGTCAAACAAGATTTTGCACAGGATAAATCATGTTTAAGAACTTGTCATGACCAGAAGACTGTTCCCATAATGGAATGTGAGAATGACCTTGGAAGGTGGAGGAGACATGCTCCCTAAGGAACAATCAGATAAAAAGAAGAGAAGCCCACAACTGAATAAAGGGCAGAGGAAGATACTTTTCCACTCTAAATAATCAGCTGGTAAAAAGAGCTGACTGGAGATTTATGTTTTCTGATTTGCAGGATTCTGATTGATTGATTGATTGATTGATTGATTTTTAAATTCATATACCGCCCTACTCCCGAAGGACTCAGGGCGGTGAACAGCCAAGAGATAAAATACACATAATACAAACATAATAATGTAGCCTTATAATAAAGTAGAATTAGTTCATCTTGTTGGATTTCTTGCTTGGTTTATTTGAGAGGTTGACAGAATCCTGGCAGATTCCCCCCACTTTCTCTCGAGCTGCTATCCTCATTAAGCCCCAGTTCCAAATGTTCCTTGAAAAGGGCATGATAGTGGCATGAAAGAAGTAGAGTGGTTCATTTAAATGTTTTTAAGCCAAATGTGTATACTCAGCCTTTTATTTTATTTTGTCAAATCTTTCAGAAAAGATTATTCTAAAGCTTTGCTTATTTTTTAGAGTTATAATTTTGGGGCACTGCAGTAGTTGAAAAGAGGGGCAAAGAGTCATGTGTAGTTTGCAGATTATCATCTCCCAGTATTGTAGTGTGTTAAAATATAATTCCAGCATGCTAAAAATAAAGGAGGTTTTCTTGTTTTGTGTCCTAAAGTTCAATAGTGTATGTAATTTAAAGATTAAAATTAGGATTTGTTTCATTTGAGTCTTGGATTCTGGCAGCAGTTCTTTCTTGAAAGTTTCAAGGTTGATGTTGGTGAAGACCAGGATTGTTTCAGTTGAACTAATGGACTTTCTCTGGCAATCTTAATTACAATTCATGACAGATCAGGACAGAAATGGATTGGTTTTGTTTAATTTGAGAAAACTGCTTATGTGAACCATGATTGTGTTAGTGCACACAAATCTAAAGTTAATGGTAGAAGAATGAAAGGTATAGTTTGTAGGGTGGAGTAGCAAGAAATTGGGTCTACATCAGGAGTGAAATCCACCAGGTTCTGACAGGTTCTGGAGAACCGGTAGCGGAAATTTTGAGTAGTTTGGAGAACTGGCAAATACCACCTCCGGCTGGTTCTAGAGTGGGGTGGGAATGGAGATTTTGCAATATCCTTCCCCCAGGAGTGGGGACGGAATGGGAATTTTGCAGTATCCTTCCCCTGCCATCCCGCCAAACCACAACACGCCCACCAAGCCACGCCCACCAAGCCACGCCCACAGAACCAGTAGTAAAAAAAATTGAATTTCACCACTGCTCTACATCTGTGAGGAATTGGACCTACAACAGCATTGAACCAATAAGATGACCTCTCTTGACTAGAGGTTTATGTATTTTTTTAACAGTTTGTAATCTTTTTTTCTGGTTTTCTTCTCAAAATGGTCTTTATTTTTGAGATTTTTATTTGTATCAATATCTGGGCATTAATTAGTGATTTTGTTAGAATTGTGCATAATTATGTTTGTTCTTCCCCTCAGTTCTATCATTCTGAGTATACCACATAATGAAAAATGCATGACTGAACAGCTATTGGTTTTTATGTTCTTTCTAGTCCTTTTTAATAGCAGAGTTGTTCAGGAACAGAAGTGATATGGGGCATGCGAACAAGTGTGCAGTTAGGTCTCATGAATTTTAATATATTCTTTTTTAGCATATTGCTCTGCTGTGATAAAGGGTTCCAAAGTTTTTCAGGCATAACATACACCATTTCTAAAACTAATTATGATGATGCTTTGAACTTAAACAGGTATACTGCTGTGAAAGTAAATGGAATGGGCAGCTATTCCTTAATATTCGCAATGACATAGCTAATGGCAGCTCAAGCGTAGCCATCAAAGTTCACCATCTTTTGCTCCTGAAGTGTTTTCTATGCCACAACTTCAGCTAGTATTATACATCTACAAAGTGCGCTCTGGTTAAATCCTGTTTTGGCCTCAGTGGATTTTGACTTAGAGCAGCACAAGAAAGATCAATTTTTAATTTAACTTGGATGTGCAAATGGACATAACTAAAACCTAACAAAGTGTTGTGTGGAAGATGTGAAATTGAGAATTGGTGGTGGTGTTAATTCACCTTCCTCTTTCCCCCTGCTTCCCCTCTCCTCAGCTTCTCTTTCCAAATTACTTTTTAAAGCTACTTTCCCGCTACTATTTCAGAGTTTGATTCTTCGAGAAGCTAACAGGATAATTGGTAGCAGACAAGGAAGTGATTGAATTCTCTCTTCTCCATAACATTTCTTTCTTCCAAATTGACCCAAAGCCACTTACTCACAAGACAAAGTTGCCACTGGATTTTTGTTACAAATATAGTTTTTAGTTCAAGGAGTATATGTTTGTGATTAATTCCCCCATAGTGCTAAGCCACATTTTGTTTAGTTTTGGTTTAGGGTTATATAATCATGGCTTCTTTAAGTGTATTGAATATCAGGGTCAGAAGCAGGATGTTACTAATGAACACAATATGATAAAATGTTTAGGGTATGTTCAAGGCCATTTCTGAGTAGCTACAAGAGACAGCCTATTCAGTCATGTTTTTCTGGCAAGCTACACTTTTCAAATATCTCTTTTTTTCTGGTAGGTTTTATATAACGAAGGAACCTGAAAAGTTGACTTTGGTCATTTTCTGAGAGTATACTATTTTAAAATTGTGTCTTCTATCAAATTGAGTTTGTTTCTTCCCTTTAACTATATTTAGCAAATACAGTTGGAACAAGCAACTCGATTGCTATGTGATATGGTTATTAAATGAAAAATTACATTGCTGCAACTATGCTATAATTTTACTTCAGTTTTCCTTTTCTTTACAGTACAGGCTCAAATTTTGGGCTCAATTTTGGGCTCAAAGAATTGAGTGAGCCCAAAAGGCAGAGGAAGTTTCCAGAACTTAACTCACAAGGGAGCTGCATAAAAAGGCAAATATTTTATCCCTTTTCCTCATCCCTTGCCCCTTGGAATGCCCACCCTAGAGCTGGGATAATTAGCAGGAAGAGAAGTCATGCATGCATTTATATTCATTGGAGAGAAAGGGATTACAAGAGAATAAGCAGGCACACAAAGGAACAATACACATTGAAAGAAATGCATTAGCATCAGTTGTTTGCCTACTGCACTGATGGCTGGAGCCAGGAGCTGCTTAGGAGGCAAGCAAAAGCCTTTAGTGTGAAACTGAGCAGGGCCTTGTCAATTTCAGGTAGCACTATTAGCTGGTTAAAACTGGTCACTGCTGAACTTGATAATGTTCAGCAATTATCATATTTAAGGGACCCACTGGGGAAAAAAGTTGCCCAGGATGAGATTGCTTCTTAAAGCAATGCTGGGACTGGAAGAAAAAATGGGTCAGGCACAGGACAACAGGAACTAACTGACTGTAATGCAGACATTTAGTATTTTCACTGGTGAATATTCCACATAGGGGTTCTTTTGTTAAAAAATAATCTCATATTATATTGAGTCATTAATTATACTGCAGAATCATGTATACATTTTTGCTTTTGGAAATGGCATTAGAATTGATATATCAGTTTTGTTAGCTGATGGCAATATAAATATTCCATTTCACTATTGTAAATGAAAGATAATGATCTCAACATTGTATCCAATATTTTTTTTAATGGATTACACATGGTGACAAAAAAAATCTTGATTTTAGCAGACGGGAGATGCATAAAATCTCATTCAAGCATAAAATGCTTTTTGCATATATTAAGTTGTAAACTTGGTATTTTCAAAGCACAAACTTAAAAGGAATTACATCCAAACTTCAAATCAACATTTGTACATGGTTTTTTAGAGTAGCCAGCAACAACACTGTCACCCATACTTGTTTTTGGTTGCATTAAGAAGCCAAGTTCATTTCCAAGAATACCCTATTCCAATCTGAGTTCAAAGAATTATGGATGATTAAAGTATCCACTCCCATTGATGACTATTTACATTTACACAATGGTCTAAATTTGTATGAATTTATGGATGATGCAACAGTTTGAAACATGCATTTAAAGTAATGGCATCAACCTTTTTAGTTACTGCTAGATAACTTAAAGCAGTGTTTTCCAGCCTTAGCCATTTCCAGATGTGTGGACTTCCATTCCCAGAATTCTCATCAATGACCATATTGGCTATGGAATTCTGGGAATGAAAGGTTGGGAAATATTGCCTTTTGGGGGAGAAAAACAGAAAATGAAGCTTTTGAATCTATATGCAAATGAACCATTAGTTTTATGAGCTAGTTATTATTTGTTTAAAACCACGTAGAGTTTGTTTTGTTTTCTTGGTGGTGTTCATTTGAATTTTAGATATCTGTTAACAAAGGATAGTACTGGCTGAGACTGTGCAACATCTGGAAATGTTCTGGCCAGGGGCAAAATAGAGTTTGTACCAAGCAGCAGATGCTATTTAAAGAATAGATACTTTTCTTCCACTCTTTTTGCAGCTTTGTGCAAAAGATAGAAAATGTTTCAATATTATATTACATATGCACTCAAGCAAATATATCAATTCCAAATATGCCAATCAATCCAGAGAACCTAGAGACCCTTACTAGGGAAAAAAATGACTCTGAGATAGATCTAAAATCCATATAGTAAAAACTGATCTAATTATTCACTATCCAACTACTCTCAATAGTAAAGCTAAAAGTGAAGGAAATATGTAGCAATACAATGTGTTCAGTGAAAAGATCCATTGCATTTTTCTAAATGAATAAAACTTTTCGTTAAACTTATTTTATAGTTGGATTACAATTTAATTTACAGCAGTTTTAACATTCTGCAAAAATGTGAATGGGAAAGGAGAGGTAATGACATTCCACTGCATGAAAACTCAGTTTCCTTCATTTAGTTTGGCATTCATTTTTGTTCCATTGGAGATGGTGGTCACTGAGTCACTGCCACTAATGAAAACTTTCTCTTTAATCTGCACCTTGAAACATTTCAAACTTTAGAATGTATGTGCAGTTTACAGCAGTAAAAACAGAGAAATGAAAAGGCATGTAAACATAACAGTAGCAAAGTAATGGAACAGTAGAATAAGCAATGAAAAAGACAAAAATGAGAAACACAACAATGTGAGAGTAAAAGATGGGCAGGTAGGGTAGAGAAGCAGAAAGCGAGGTGGGAGGTGGAGTTTGCTATCAGTCTAGTGTGTACCCCCTTCTTGGTTCTTCAGACTAACTACCAAAGCCAGGTCTTCAGGCTCTTATGGAAAGATAGGAGGATGAAGGCAGATCTCATCTTAAGTAAGATGTTCTAAAAGGCAGGTGCTATGGATACTGTTATTCCTGATATAGATAGATAGAACCTGCAACATTAGCTTATTAGTCTCATCTATGTCACTTAAAGGTACATGTATGTATATATGTGTATGTGTATATGTATATGTATATGTATGTGTACCGTGTTTCCCCGAAAAATAAGATCCTGTCTTATATTTTTTTGAACCCTGAAATAAGCGCTTGGCCTTATTGCCATGCGCTCAAAAGCCCGATTAGGCTTATTATCAGGGATGTCTTATTTTGGGGAAAACAGGGTATATGTATATGTATGTATATATATTCTTAAATTACCTTTTGGAGGTTGTATCACAATTTCCCTTAGTATTTAGGGGAAACAGTACAAAAGTATGAAAGCTATTGCTTAACGCATTGTAAGCTGCCCTGAGTCTCCAGAGAAGGGCGGCATATAAATCAAAATTAAAAAAAAAACAGTACAAAAGATAAATCAGATTAAATTGTGATCTATAGTAGATACGCTAGTCCAGGTGTGCCCAACTGCCTCATGTTAAGAAATAATTCTGGTAGCTCACAATCCAAAATAATAAAAACAGGATAAGTACAATTTTTTAAAAAATATTATAGCATAGAATGTAAAATACAAAAGAATGGATGTATATAAAAGCAATGTAAAAATTTTCAAATATGTAAAATTTTATTTTATTTATATAAAGTGGTCCTGCATAGCTATTCTATGTTCAAGAAACTTTAGTAAGAATGCAATTTTCAGGACTTGTATTCTAACCAAAGGAATTCCTTGCAAGATTCTTGAAGAGTCAGTCAAATATGTTGAATGGCTAAAAAGCAGATTAGGGAATAATATACAATTATTATATTAGTAATGTCAGGTTCCAGCCATTGATTCCCATTCAACCTGTCGCCTAATGATATATTAGTGGGACTTTTTTTTTTTTTTTTTTTTGGAAACTTTGCAATAAATCTTGATTGAATGCTAATTTTGAATAGCATTCAAAATTACTGAACCAATGCAGTTGCCACTATTGGGAAATTATATTAAATTAAAATATAAATTGTCCTTGTGCTTTTACATCCATCCATTCTCTTCAGTTTAAATCTTCAATTAACTGTAGTTCTCCATTTTGTCCAAACCAAGAATGACCTTAGACCTGGGTTGTTCTGAATTGGGGAACCATTACTTCGCATTAAGAAAGAAGTAAGAAAGGGAGACACAGAGACAGAATCCATAAAGATTTTAACATAATAGTTAGAAGAGTTAGTTAGTTAGTTAGTTAGTTAGTTAGTTAGTTAGTTAGTTAGTTAGTTATTTCCATGGGAATTTGTAATTGAATATTTCAGGACACAATTTAGAATCATCTGCTTGTTTGATGTGACTCATTGTGGCAAGTTTGCTTTGAGAATAAACTTTACTTACACATGTCTTGCCTTTGATGTGAGTTGGTTGGTCTGTAAAGATAGCCAGAGCTTTTCTTGCTCTGAAGAGGTAGATATGGATATAAAACACAATTGTCACAGTAAGGCAATATTTGGAGTAGTTGAGAGTCTATCTGAAATGAAAAACAACTAGGACAATAATGGGAGATTCAAGAGAATAATTACTGGGAATGATCTAGACTGAACTGTAGGGATCCTGCCAATTGAACCTACAGATAGGAATCTCAAAAAATTGCAAACAGCTTCTTAGCTTCCTGCTCTAGACCTGCCTGCCAAAGTAACAGATAACTCCAAACAAGTTCATCCGGGGCTCATTAATTTCCATTCAGAAGAAATCCCTGCTGACTCCATTCACATGGACTTAAGAAAGTCTTCAAGGTTTGGAAGCCACTGTCTACCATTGTTTCATAAGAAACAATAGTAGACAGTGCGAACAATCAACCAATAGAACAGCTTGCCTTTGGAAGTTGTGGGAGCTTTATCACTGGAGGCTTTCAAGAAGAGATTGGACTGGCATTTGTCAGAAATGGTGTAGGTCTCCTGCTTGGGAGGATGGGGAGATTGGACTAGATGACTTACAAGGTTTCTTCCAACTCTGTAGATCAGGAATGATGAGCACCTCTCCTGAATATCCAATAGCAGCTTAGTCCAATGTGCTTTCCTGCTACCAAGGCCTTTTCATTGGTTTTTCTTTTTCTCCTTTACAAATGTTCACCTGAAAGGCCATGAAGGGAACTGTGCCTCTTTTGTAGCATAAGAACTAGGTTAATGTCTTTCTCTAGTAAAACGGGCTCAATTCACTTTGGATATTTGGATAAAACTATTTTTACTTATTTTTTTTAATGGGAAAAATATATTAACATAGGTCTTAACTGTGTATCTTACTTGGTATAAAAACTCTGTAATTTGCGAATTCCATGGAAATTCTTGAACAAAGATTAAAGATTAAAATGAGCAAATGAAGCACTGAGCAAGCATATCCTTTCATACTAAAGCTTTTCTTCTAAGGCTCTGTTTGGAGGCCTGGAGGCAGGGCCAATGGCTTTCTGTGCTCCTAATAGTAGCTGTCTTTTTTTAGTTTTCCATAGAACTTCTGTCAGGGGCATTTTTAAAAGACAATATCTTTCTAGCAGCAGCTATTCTTTACCTACAAGGTGCCTCAGAACCAGGGAACTCGCAGGTTGCAGTATTTGAAGAAGATAATTATAGCAGTTCGAAATGGGGGAGAGAAGGCTTCAACTGGCCTATTAACAGTGAGTGGCAATACTATCTGCCTGAGATGCTGAATGGTAATACAGATAGTCCTTGACTTACAATAGTTCCTTTAGTGCCCATTCAAAATTACAATGGCACTGAAAAAGGATGATCTGATCTTGGCAACTGATTTATATTTATGATGGTTGCAGAGTCCTGGGGTTATATCCTCACTTTTTGCAAATTTCTTACAAGCAAAGTCAGTGGGGAAGCCAGTTTCACTTAACAATTGTGTTACTAACTTAACAAATGCAATGATTCACTTAACAAGAAAGGTCTTAAAATCGGGCAAAATTCATTTAACAAATGTTTTGGTTAGTAACAGAAATTTTGGGCTCAATTATGGTTGTAAATCAAGGACTACCTGTATTAGAATTATTTTTCATACTTAAAAAAAAAGTATAGGAATTAACATGACACCCTGCCCACAGTACCAAGTAATATTTCTGTATAAGACTTATTCTTATATATATATGTAAAAATCCACAAATGTATAAGTCCATGAATGCAATACAGATAGTCCTCAATTTACAACCACAATTGAGCCCAAAATTTATGTTGTTAAGTGAGAAATTTGTTAAGTGAGCTTTGCCCCATTTTATGACTTTTCTTGCCACATTGTTAAGTGAATCACTGCGGTTGTTAAATTAGTAACACAATTGTTAAATGAATCTGGTTTCCCCATTGACTTTGCTTGTCAGAAAGTTGCAGAAGGTGATCATGTAACCCCAGGACACTTTTTTTTTTTTGCTTTAATTTATATGCCGCCCTTCTCCGGAGACTCAGGGCAGCTTACAATGCGTTAAGCAATAGCCTTCATACTTTTGTATATTTATACAAAGTCAGCTTATTACCCCCACAAACTGGGTCCTCATTTTACCTACCTTTGAAAGGATGGAAGGCTGAGTCAACCTTGGCCTGGTGGGATTTGAACTTGCAGTAATTGCAAGCAGCAGATGTTAATAGCAATGCATTAGTCCACTGTGCTACCAAGGTTCTTGGTGCTAAAACACTGCGATAGTCATACATGTGAGTCAGTTTTCAAGCACATGAATGTGAATCACGTGACCATGGGGATGCTACAATGGTCATAAGTGTGAAAAATGGTTATACATCACTGTTTTAAGTGCCATTGTAACTTTGGACAGTCACTAAATGAACTGTTGTATGTCGAGGATTACCTGTATATTATTTAAGCACATGTACCCCAGTTAAATTATTGGAAAAGAAGCAGCTAAATGCACTTTTAGTTTTCCTTCATTGTAAAAGGATTTAAACAAACTTGAAACGGTCTTTTCAGTGTTTGAAGTAGAAGATGAATGATTAGGAAATCCTGGACCTTAAATTCTGCCTAATGCACGTTTTGCTTGTTGTTGTAGGTGTGGTTACAAAAATACGGCTATCTTCCATCCTCTGACTCCAGAATGTCCGTGTTGCGCACTGCAGAGACAATGAAATCTGCTATAGCTGCCATGCAGCAGTTCTATGGCATTAACATGACAGGAAAAGTGGACAGGAACACAATTGAGTAAGTAAATTTTATTGCGATGCCCTTCCTTTTTGGAATTCCTGAAATCTATGTGGAAAATTAGAAGCATTGCAGTGGCTGGCTATCTAAATCCTATCTCGAAATCTTAGCTGAACAGTCTGGGACTTAGAATATTCCTTTCTTTTCATCATGTCAGGCGGTGGGGTGGGGTGGGGAGAAGAAATGTAAGGCACAATGAAAGCCTCGATAAAAGTCAATTTCTACAAGAAAGGGGGCAAAAAAAGAAGTATGAAAAATGGATTTGAACAGTCATGACATTTTTATCCTGATATGAGTATTAAATCAAAATTCACAAAAGAAGCTGAACAAGGAGATAATAATCAGATGTCCTTTTGTGGCTCAGGACAAAGTTAAGACACGTTTGAGGCCAGCCAGATCATGATCAAGAGTGTGAAGAGTATAATTAACAAGCTGTGTATAGACTTTAAATGAATCGGTGGTGGGAAAAAGGATAAACCCTAATTCCAAACTCAGTAACCTATCTTTTTTTCTGGTACCTATCAGTATCTGTGACCAGTGGTGAAATGTAAAATTTGTTTCACTGGTTCTGTGGGCATGGTTTGGTGTGTGTGTGGGGGTGTAATAACTCAGCTGGGATCGTCAGAGGCTTTTAAAAGCATTTTTCTACAACCTCTTTGGCTGAAGAGGTTGTAGAAAAAATGGTTTTAATAATAATAATAATAAAAGCCTCTGATGATTGCGCAGCTCAGCTGGGCATGGCGGGGGGATGAGATTTTTGCTACCGGTTCTCCGAACCACCTGCTGCCATCGCTATCAGATCGGGTGATCCGGTCCGAACCAGGAGCATTTCACTCCTGCCTGTGACCCAGTCATGTTTCTCCCCATCTCCTCCCAAATGTCTCACAAATAGTGAGACAATTTCCCTATTCTAGTAACCACATATCCCATCATGCACAGCTGATCTAGCTAATATTCCATCCCCACCATCCAGTCAGAGCTGAAGAAGCTTCTTGGATGAGAAGCGAAATGTCTTCGAAGAAAAACCAGAAAGTCCTGTTGCCTCTTGAAAAAGCACCATGATCTGGATGACTGAGATTCTCCATAGACATCTAGCTATTATGCTGAAACTGCAAAATCTACCTGATACTGTGCGTGAGAACTGCATGTAATTCCCCAACCCCATTTCCTATAAGAAAAATAAGGAAGCAACAAACAATAAATTAACAACAGAAATGAAATTTTAAAAAGGAATGATTAAAACAAACAATTATAATGAAATATGGGGGCATTTTATAAAATCAGTGTTGGTGGAAGGCAAAGGGAATAAACCTACTCAAGAATATATGCTGTTTTGGAGGGGATAAGGGAACATTTAGAATATATTGTATATTTTTTTAGCTGTTATAGAAGAAGAAATATAAGGGGGGGGGAAATGGTCTTCAGGGATGGGGGTGCACTGTATTATTTGTATATGTTTTTTTTGTATTTAGATGTGTATGTATATGTTCATATTGTTTGCATTACTTGTATTTAAAATAAATTAAAAAAAATAATTAAAAGAAAAGAAAAATGAGGAAGCCTAAAACATATTCTCCAGCTTCCTCCTTGACACAGAGGGTTCCCACATTAGGTAAGTGGTTGGGAGAGCCAACAAAATCCACAAAAAAACATGCAGAAATGAAACATGACCTTCAAACCAAATTCCTTTGCAAGCACTCCCAAGCAGTCTGCTCTTTAACCCAAACTTTTGCTTCATTTCATTCGGTCTTTTTTATTATAATTTCTTTGTTTTGATTGTGGTAAGTGGTCCAGAGTCATTAGGAGTCAGGTGACATACAAGTTGAATAATAATAATGAGGCAAGTGTCTCCCATTCCTGATCCTATCTCACGATTGATTTCTTTTTATTTATTTCTCTGATTTGTTTCTCTACTTTTTTAGTTTCCCAATTGTCAGAATTTTGTTATATGTTTCTAGGAGTGTAGACATGTTGCTGTTTCCTCTGTATTTTAAAAGTGTATTGAGCAATGACGTCACATAAATAAATACAAATAATAGACTAAATTCAAATAATAGACATAAATGTCTGAACAATGGACACTGGAATAATGCAACATTTGGAAGCCAGATGAATTGGATTTGGTGGGATCGTTTTTAAGAGACACATAAGGGTAGGTATGTGATAGGATTGTGCAAAGTATTTTGAAAGAATGCTTGTAAAGCACGTTAGAATGAATGGTGCAACCTTCTTGAAAAGTTAAAATATCTGGATTCTTTGGAAAGCGTACAAGGTAGCCTTAAATGTTTCCTCTGGCTGTTGTGAGGACATGCACAATTCATTTGTTGATGGTCCCAGTGGTATTGTTATCTAAGTCTCTGTTCCCAGGTCCAGGGTGAAGTGGTTTGTGTAGCTATTAGTGATTTTTGGGGATGTTATTAATGTATCTCTGAGTATTCATGTTTTTCTTTTGATATTATGTATTTTTTTAAAAAATTATAAGTTGTCCATAATCTTTTTGGAGTAAAGCATCTTCAAAATCTAATAAATAAACAAATGTTCAAGCAGTTGGGTGCACTCTTGGAAGCAGCTGTATTAACATATCAGAGGATGCAGCTGCTTTAATACTTTAATTTAAAGAGAGTGTCTTGCTTTTGCTAGTATTCTTTGCAAAGAATCACTTTTGCATGCTTTGTTCAACCTTGATGTCAAGTATCAAAACTGTGGTTAATTTGCATATTGCATAGGAGAAAAAGATGATTAAATATGCTGGCTTTTTTTCAATCTAATTTTAATTCATTTTTCCTTGATATTAAATCACAAGGAGAAAATATAGCACCAGATCATCAGATAATCTCACCTGCTATTTGTTTTGTTTTATAGGAATGATTGGTGGAAATCCCTTTCTGCATTAATTTTTAAAACATTTTTATAAGGCTGAAATGATGAATACTAAACGATAAAATCAAATTAGGAAATGTTATTTGTGCTTAAGATCTATTTTGACAATCACTTAACAGAGATATAGACCACACTTTATTTACATGAGAATGACATTTTCACACAGTTTGATTATAGTACTTTGACTCAAAGATCAATGCTATCTTTCTCAGCACATTTATAACTTCCTTTGTTGTCAGCTTCCGGTAGCTAATTTCTGTTGGTGAAAAAGATTTCCTCCCAAATGCCACTAATTTAGCATTTAAAAGCTTCTAACACTCAAAATTGCCTTCTTTTGTCAAACACTTAT
Organism: Pantherophis guttatus; assembly: GCF_059756535.1. Lineage (NCBI taxonomy): Eukaryota > Metazoa > Chordata > Lepidosauria > Squamata > Colubridae > Pantherophis > Pantherophis guttatus. The sequence goes on along the minus strand of NC_142065.1, from coordinate 185,550,769 downwards.
TTGCTTTAGCTTAGCTATTTTAACTATTAAATCATGAAATACTTTAGTAGACACTAGACACGGGCTGTCAAACTCCTGGCCCGCAGGCCAGATGTGTCACGTGATGGCTACACCCATACCCAGTTTAGCAAAGGGGAAAAAAGTCCCGATATGTCGTGTGACGCCTCCGTGACGACATGAGTTTGACACCCCTGCACTAGACCTATTTGAAGGGTTTCTGATTCTAACGGCAGATAATGCTTGTGTATCAGGGGTCGAATTCAGTAGGTTCTGACAGGTCCTGGAGAATCAGTAGTGGAAATTTTGAGTAGTTTGGAGAACCGGCAAATATCACCTCTGGCTGGCCCCAGAGTGGGGTGGGAATGGAGATTTTGTAATATCCTTCTCCCAGGAGTGGGGAGGGAATGGGAATTTTGCAGTATCCTTCCCCTGCCACACCGACCAAGCCACGCCCACTGAACCAAGTAGTAAAAAAATTTGAATCCCACCACTGTTTTGTATGGATTATCTAAATTCAAGGACCCCAATCTAATTTCTTTCCATCAAAGACATGTTTCTCATAGTGAAATAATGTATGACCAAATGGATTGATTTGATTTTTTTTTCAAATCTGAGATTAGAAATATAGAAGAATATATATATATAAAAAGTAAAGTAAATTCTTGTCAGATTCTAGATTCCCATCAATGAAGGTGGTGCTGACTGGAGGGCATCAAAGTAGAGGGAGCTGATACAACCAATCCAGGGATTTCCCCATTTTTTTCTAATTTCTCTAGCATAAATCCTCATGAAATGTATGTATACATCATACTTTAAGGTACTTTCTTTCAAAAAAAAAAAAAGGCTTGAATGCTTCAAACAAAACAAAACAAGAAACCCCTACATAGAACTCCACAAAATAGGGGAAAGAATTAAATCTTCCAGATTATAATATTATGTTCCACACATTAGTTTGAGATTGCAGTAGAATGTGAAGTACTTATTTCTTAAATAATGTGATATCAATATATGTCTTTCTACATAGAAATTGACCTGCTATTCCAGTATATACTTGAGTGTTTAAAACATTATAGTGTCAATAAATAAATTGAAATGGAAGATTGTCAATCAGGTATTACTATTGGGATATAAACACAAATGATATTGCCAAGCAGTTCTAATGGACTATTTGTGTGAAATATAAAGTATCTACTCCAGAATTTGTGCCAAATGGCATAAATGGGATTTTCACATTCACTTCAGCGAAGAAGATGTTTCGGTATACATAAAAGCTGACCTATCTGCTAAAATGAATGGAGAAGCTCTGCTATCTGGAAAAATAAAATCCAAATACCTTGCATACATGGGATATTTACGGATACGTTCCTCAGACATATTCATATCCTGCCTTCCCTTAGGAGCTCAAAATAGATCATATGGGGATCTCTTTTTATTTGATCCCTACAAAAGCAAATCTTTAAATCTGAGCAGGGTGACTGGTCCTAATCACCAGTGAGTTTCTACGTCTAATATTGGACTTGAACTTATGTAGCTGATATAAGCAGGTGTCTAGACACACTTTGTGAATATCTAGAGATAAACACAATGTAATTTAATTCTGGAAGGGTTGTGGACAAAAAAGCTAGTAGATCTATAAACACATTTTCAGCTTGTCTTGAAATGTGGGCTTTGTCTGTGAAAAGATTATGATTTGCTAATTTATCTTAACTTTGAGCTATGCTTGAAAGTTGTTGGTTGAAGTAGGGGCATCAATGCCAGCTACTACCTTATCAAAATACTATTTCAGTTACTCATTTCTTTTCTGGTTACTAGACTACTATAACAAAATTTATGCTGAACACATATTGGAAGCGGAGTGACTGCACTATATAACAACCTAGATGTTGACGGAGCCGAATGAGTCAGGCAACATTACACTGATATTATGGAAGCTGGTCTGCTTTAATTTTGAGCTCAAAAGACATTTAAGAAGAGTATTCATATAATTCTAGAAATGTCTGGTTTAACCAAAAAACTTGAAGTTCTGTGCCCTAGTTGGCAAGTTAGCAATAGCCTACAACTGTGTTGGCGAACCTATGTCACGCGTGCCACAGGGGGCACGTGGAGCCATGTGAGCATTGCCCTAGCTCAGCTCCAGGGCGCATGCGCGTGCCGGCCAGCTGATTTTCGGGACTTCCGGAAGTTGGGAAATGGGCCGTTTCCAGCCTCTGGAGGGCCTCTAGGTGGTGGGGAAGGCCATTTTCATCCTCCCCAGGCTCCAAGAAAGGCTCTGGAGCCTGGGGAGGGTGAAAAACAGGCCTACCAGGCCCATCGTGCCATCACATGCCAAAAGCGGGGGGAGTGGGAGGGTCATATGTGCATGTGCGGGGTGCATTGAATTATGGGTGTGGGCACGTGCACACACGACACCCCCCTGCATTCCCCCCGCTTTTGGCACACGACAGCTAAAAGGTTAGTCATCACTGGCCTATAATACAGCTAAAACTGGTAATTATCGGAAATATCACTTTAATTTTAATACACTTTTTCATGAACTATATCATCTGAAAAGCTTTTGGAGAAATATATGAGTTTTGAAAATCATGTGGGAATATCCTCTAAGGAGCCTAATTTCTTAATATGTATTGCCTGTCAGACTTGTGATGTGAATATATAGAAACTTGGCATGGATCAGCAGAGTCAAATATGTATAATCAATTTGAAGGACGTTCCTCTAAGATGAAACTTAATATATGGTTCTTATTTCATATAAAATGAATCAATAATGTTATTGTGTACTTTACCACAATTACTAATAAAATTAGAAACTAAAAACCAGAATGGATCGGAAAAACCAGGGAAATCTATGCATAAACAAAATCCTATTTGGGTAGCCTTACACTTTCCCCTGCTAATCTAATCCTAATTGTTATGGCTTTACCTATTTTAATTGTTCTTAGTACTTCAAAATAATAGTTTTAATGGCTTAATGGCTTTTGTACAGAGTTTTTTGGGGGAGAGAAGTATGTAAATCACAATATTCTTTAAAAAAAAAATCCCTAAATTGGATGGAACAGTATTGTTCTTGTTGTTAGTTGCGAAGTCATGTCCAACCCATCGCGACCCCATGGACAACATTTCTTTAGGCCTTCCTGTCCTCTACCATCCTCTGGAGTCCATTTAAGCTCACACCTACTGCTTCAGTGACTCCATCCAGCCACCTCGTTCTCTGTCGTTCCCTTCTTCTTTTGCCCTCAATCTTTCCCAGCATTAGGCTCTTCTCCAGTGAGTCCTTCCTTCTCATTAGGTGGCCAAAGTATTTGAGTTTCATCTTCAGGATCTGGCCTTCTAAAGAGCAGTCAGGGTTGATATCCTCTAGGACTGACCGGTTTGATCGCCTTGTAGTCCAAGGGACTCGCAGGAGTCTTCTCCAGCACCATAGTTCAAAGGCCTCAATTGGAACAGTATTAGTAGCCTATATAAGAAAAAATGTTTTGAAAAGAGTTTAAGTAGTCAATTTTAATCTGTTGTTACACAGACATAACAGAAAGAGATGTTTATCAGTTAGAAAAAGAGAATAAACAAATGCCTTTACCTTCTGCTTCTAGAGAGTGGAATTCAATACTGAAGAGCCTATTTTATTTTCTAGGATTGTCTGAAGATTCTCAGTCATCCAAGTTATAGTTGTATCAAAAGTGGTTTTTATTTTTTGAAGGCAACTCGACTGATTTTTTGAGAAAGAAGAAATTTTGCTTCCTATTTTGCAATACTTTGGAAATGGTCATCAACTTTATTTACTATGGAATAGCAATTGATCTGCTCCAGTGTTAATTGTCTAAAGTATATGGTGTGTATAATAAAGTATGAGAGCCAGTTTGATGTTTAAGGCATCAGGATAGAAACTGGAAGATTGTGACTTCTAGGCATAAAGCCAATTGGGTCACCTTGGGCCAATCGCTCTGTCTCAGCCCAGGAAGAAGGCAATGGTAAACCACTTCTAAAAAGTCTTGCCAAGAAAACTGCAGGAACTTGTCCAAGCAGTCACCAGGAGTCAACACTGATGTGAAGCAATACTACCACTAATAATAAATACTTTTCGCACTAATTTGAATTCACATGTTATACAAAGACAGACTGTGGTTTATTCAGTTTTAGTATAGTGTAACTATAGCCATTTTGGATTGTAAATTTGACTATCTGAATCAGTCGTATTTTATACAACAAATAACTGATGTGTAAACTTACGATATGTTATATGTATTTTATGAAATTTGCATCTATTTAAAAAGTGGAGGGTAGGCAATGCTGTGATGGGAGATTGCAATTACATAATAAGATTGTTGATGCATCCTTCCCATTCCAGAAACTGGGATTAGAATTCAGTTTGAAAGTCTGGGCAGTTGAGGAACTGATGCAACAAATCATATCAATGCTAAAGTATATTTTCTAACAACCTTTTCATGTGTGAGGCTTATATTGATGGTTGCATATGTCGCAATTTCCATTCAAGTATAGGACTTTGCTTCTATGTCCTCTCCATAGCAGCCTCTTTGGAATAGCTTTCCCCAGAGAATTCGAGGTCCCCACTTAGCCTTCTGGAAAGCTGTGAAGACTTGGCTCTTCATCCAAGTCCTGGGTTAGGCTGGAAGTGATCCCAGCAAATGTCACTGGAATATTGTGGTGCTGTAGTGGGAAGCATGATAGATTGATAATGTAGATACATAGTTTATATGGAATGTTGTGATCCATCAATTATGTATATGGTCATATATTTTTTGAAATAAATAAAATAAAAATGTCACTCGGCTTCTGAATTAAAATTATTTCCTGCCTATAAATTTGTTTTGTCTAAACACTGTTTGCTTTTTCTGACTGAATTCTTGTTCAATGTTATATAGCTATATAAATTATTTTTATAATTATATCACCTGGAGAATAGTTTCAATCTTCCTATGATCTTTAATTGTGACTGAAATAAGTTCTTCCTTAGCTATGTACTAAGCCACCAGTTACATGAGCTCTAATTTTTAAAAGCCAGCCAAAGTTGCTATATTAGTTAGATGGGCGGCTTAGAAATTTTAAGTAAGTAAGTTAATAAGTAAGGAAATAAATAAGTAACTCATGCTCACAAAAAATACCCCAACACTTCGGAATGGATGTTCTAGTGACATTGTTAAAGTATTGTTTAATATTGGTGTTTAGAATACTTCCTACATAGGATAATAGTTCTCTCTTCTTTTAAATCCCTTGCCTCTTTCGTTTGATGTAGTGATATCACCTTAAGGTGAGAGCATCCGTCTTTTCTATTTGGTAACTACAGTGTGTTTAACTGCTTCTTCTTGGTGTTATGTATCTGTAATTTAAATGCATGGAAATTGCATGCTATTCTGACATTTGTTCACTTTGAAGTATCAGTGCCTGGGAAATTATGGACTTTGTATGTTTTAAAGATAAATTGCAATTTCAAGATAATTTACATACACAAGTAGCTGTACACACATTTCTACAATAAATGGAAAAGATTTAAATTTTTACAGAAACTGCAGAAAAAAACCCCAACAAATTCTGTTATCGCTTAAGCTGTAATTTTTTTCAGTTATGTCAAAATTCTAGCTGAGATACATATTTCATTATAATTATTGCCTAAAAACCAGGTTATTGTGTGTATATTGATGTGTTCAAAATATTCAAATTGTATTAGCCTAAATTTAGACATTTAAATTTGTAGGTTTAAAGAATCAGTTGAATCAGATGATTAATTTATTCTTGTTCAGAGCTTTAGCTGCCAGAAAGATTACTGCCAGATTTTGTCAGATCTGCGGATTACATTGGGAAGATGGCCATCAAACAATGTGTTTCAAATAATCAAAAGTAATACAATTGACTAATACAAACACTCCAAGGCCATGTTCTCTTTAATGGGCTGCAGTTGTCCATGTACAGGCACAGAAAGAAAATCAATTATTAATGTTGTCCCACCCATCTATCCAAGAGACATCTTCTATTTAGCAGTTGTAAAGCTTTAAATTTACACAACTCCATTGTAGACATCCATTTTTTGATCCCGTTCAGCTGTCTATTTTCCAAATGTGTGTATCCCCAAATAAGTCACAAGGGGTTAAAAGAAAGTTGCCCATTTCCGTATGTCCTCTTATTGATAATGTAGTCATATTTCATGAGTGAACCTTTGTTCTCAAAGTAGATAGCTACTTTACCCTAACTAAAGCACATATACAGTTTTGAGAGCCAGGTAACCGAAGCTCTCTTACACCCTACATTTTCTGTATTTTGTGTATTAAACTGTGTGTCCACCATTTGAGTTATTTATATACATCTACATCTACATTATCTATCTACCTGTCTGTCTGTCTGTCTTTCTGTCTGTCTATATCTATCTATCTATCTATCTATCTATCTATCTATCTATCTATCTATCTATCTATCATCATCTACAAATGGCTTTTGCCATCTTTTGGAAGAGGAGTGGGAGGCTCCTCCCTTATTTACTTATTTTGACTTTGATTAAAATTTTAGTCTGGTTCAGAACAAATGTTTCCTTAGGAGTTCTTTTCCATTAAAATTTGAGGACAGATACAATTTTTGGATGTTTTTCACCTGTCTGGGATATCCCACGTGTGAGGATGTTACTCTAAAAAGTATTAGAGAAGCAGCTCCATGTTGCATTTAAATACTTATTAAAGCCAGTCAGTGAGGTTCCCTGATTTGAAAACTAACAATTAAAACACAAACCTGAATTTGCGTTCCTGAATTTGATTGAAGCTGGACATTGCTATTACTGTGAAATGTGCACACTATTGTTTGTGGAAGAAAAGATCTGTTTCCTTAAACACATAAATGTGTTTTTTTTGGGGGGGGTGGGGTAGAGAGGAGCATTCATTTTAAATTGGAAGCCTGCTCTTATCTCAGTAAGCCTACAGTTTCTTTTGTGGTGACTCCAAAAGACTTTTTATCTATTTCACTAGCATCGAGCTAAAAGCTCTTGTTGGACAAGAATAAATGATAATTAGGATTTCTGTTCGCAACTGATTATATTAAGTAACCATTTCATGCCATGGGGGCTACAGTCCTACGAAGCCTCTTTAAGTATATTCAAATATTTGGAAATTATTGGATTGATTTGGGATATTTTTTATTTGATAACTAATCTCTTCCCCTGGGTCTGGGTCTGGGTCTGGATGGAGAGTTCAGTGTGGAGAGGACTATTGATTTTAGAAGGGAGTAGACCTTAAAGATTGGGGAACCTTGATATCTTGAACTCATTGTATGTTAAGTTTAAAGCCATAGTACACATACTTTCAAATGAAATTAATAAAAGTCTAGAGATTGTTGTGATTTCTCTAGAAATCCCTATAATTTCCTAGGAATTATATAAAATATAGATATTTGTGTCCCATTTAAAATAATATATGAAGCTTGTGTCTAAATCACTCCTTTGGCTTCGACCAAAATAGTATCTTTTCTGCCATATTTAGCACTAAACTACAGCATCAAAATGCTATGGCCTTAATAGATAACCTGTTTGTGTAGCAGAACCAGATTTTTAAAATTGTTTTGTCTATCGTGTCCTTGTAATTTATTTAGTTAAGTCAGAAACTGTCCATATTCTAACATAGCACTTAGTTTGACTTTTTTGAAGAACAATTGCCTTGTAGATCTTTGAAATTAAACCACAACATGTCCATTTCAGAGAAAGTTTACTTTCTTTTCAGAAGATTATGATTCATGTCATATAGGTGTACTGACAGTCCTTTTACTATGATGAAATCCTTCAGGCTTTTTTCATATACATAGAGCTGTTGTGTGGCCAGAGATTATCATTTGGGTCTTTCCCATATGGGGGCCCATTTTTTTTTTAAAAAAAGAGGATGTTGCTGTTATTATGCTTTTATTCCCCTGAGTGGTTTATTCATAAGCAGAGTTAGTATAACGAGGAAAAGATACAAATAAATAAAATATTTTTGATCTTCAGAAGAAATAAGCATAACATGTTGAGGGGCAAAAGCTGGAAAAATAGGGAACACCAAACAAACTACAATCAGTCCAGCACAAACTTTGACATATTTCAATCATAAGAGATCAATTCTGTGACTTCATTCTGCATGAATGTTATCCAACACGTGAAGTTAGACATAAAATCTCATTTATTTTTATTTTGTATTGCAGTGTTCCAGCACTGGAAGTTGAGAACAGCTCCATAAAAATAGCAAAATATGAGTAATCCAGCCATTTTAATTTCAGTAACACAGATTTTAATACAACACTGGGAAATAGTTGTAATCAGCTACAATTATAGGAATATAGTGATAATGATGTTATAATGTAATGAAATGATGGATTGAAAAGCAGGACATCTTAATAGTAATGATTGCCTTGCAATAATAAACATTATTTATTAGGTTAAACTGAAATTTCAAACTGATGAGGAAAAATAATAGTACACAAGTGATACTGATAAAATTATCCATATTTAAATATGCTCCCAGAGTCTGTGAGTTTCAAATGATGTACTTTCCTTACAGATTTAATTTTTGTGCTGAATCAAATATATATTGGATTTCTTAGATTCTGTTTTCCAGATGTTGCCAATGCGTATCATATCAAGGGCTCATGGGTAATAACACAGGGAACAGGTATCCAGAACCTTATTAATATTGTGTGCACTCCATGCTAGCATTTATAAGAAAGGGTGGGAGGGAAAGAGTGAAAGAAATATGGCAAGCTGCCCAGAAGCAGTTGTAGAAGTGCACCAAGGTAGAACAGCAGACTGGTATGCCCGGCAGAGGCATCTCATAATAATATAGGTTTAATTTCATTCTTACAATCTGCATTATAATCTCATAAGGTGAGGAACCGAAGGGTGGTAGCTCAGAGACAGAACATATGGTTTGCATGCAAAAAGCCAAGTCCATTGTCTTGCTATCTCTAGGCATGGCTTGCAGGTGTAGATTCCTGTCTAGAAGCCAGTAAAAAACAGTATTGAGTTAGATTGATGAAGGGAATGAATAAGAAAAGAGGCAGTTTCCTTTGTTTCAATGAGCAATTTCAATTACCAGAGGCTTCACTTTATAATTTAAGCTGTTGCTGTATCCTGCTCCTGCTCCCACAAACTATTAGTTTTGAGACTGAAGGAAAATCTAATGAAACTTTATTCAGGAACCCATTTCTTTCTTTCACAAACTAGTTGGACAAACTTGCTTTGCTATAAGATTTTTTGTTAACCGTACAAAATCAGTATGAACAAGTGACAATGCAGATCCTGTTAGGTTAGAACAGTGCATAAGCTCCAGCAAATAATTAAATAAACATCAAACAAAAAGCTGTACCTACCAAAGTGTTTGCCCCACATTATTTCTTTATTTGGAAATGCTATGAGGGTTTGCTGTTTAATAATGTTAACCAGGAATTAGAGGTAGTCTTCAAATACAACAATTTGTTGAGTGACTGTTCAAAGTTATAGCGGCACTGAAAATAGTGACTCATGATTGGTTTATACACTTATGACCATTGAGGCATCCCCACAATCACATAATCAAAATTCAGGCACTTGGCAATTGGCATGTATTTATGACAGTTCCACTGTCTTGGGTCATGTGACCTTCCCAGTTGGCTTCCAACAAGCAAAGTCAATGAAGATTTGCTTAACAACAGAAATGTTGGGCTCAATTGTGTTTGTAAGTGGTTGTGGTTGTACCTGTATATTGTATTTCAGTGTTTCTCAGCCGTGCCAACTTTAACTCCAAATCTGGGAGCTGAAGTCCACACATTTTAAAGTTGTCAGGATTGAGAAACTGTTTGTATGTGGAAATGTAAAAACCAATGTTTTACCATTTTGAAGAAGAGATACGACAGTTGCATCACATCTGCGATATGATCAGCTGCGTCAACAGGTGCCAATGATCCTATGCACTTATTGTCATCATATGGTACTGATTCGTTTTTCTTTTGTTCATTTAAAGATGGATGAAGAAGCCTCGTTGTGGAGTTCCTGATCAGATGAGAGGCAACTCTAGATTTAACATTCGACGAAAACGATATGCTTTAACAGGGCAGAAGTGGCAACACAAATATATCACTTACAGGTATGAAAGCAAAACTGTGACCCTTTAATTTGTAATTTCTTAACACTTTGAAAAATACAGTTTTGCTGCTTAGTGAAAGATAAGAAATTGGTTGTTGTCTAAAAATATGGCTTTGAATGTTTTAGGAGAGAAAGTTCTTGTACTATAAAGGTGGACAATGGGTTTACATATCAAATGTAACTTTGAAGTTTTCAAGGTCAAATCAATTACTTCCTATGTTTGTTTGTTTGTTTGATTTCTGTGCTGCCTATCTTGTCTAGTTAAATCGGATTTGACCAGGAAGGAACAAGAAGCAAAAACTACTCATTTCAATTTACCAATACTAATAGTATGTTGATATACATTTTATAAAGTATAGGAGAAAAAAGAACAGTATGCAGTATTTTATGAAAGAAAATGTGAAGAAGTCATTTTTTTGTCTTGTTTCCCCCAGTAAGATTAGATTGGAAAAGTTGTAAACAAAAGTCTTTTTAGTTGAAAAGCTCAAGGACAAAATTATCAGCATGTCAAAATAAAGTCCGGAGTTAAACATGTGGTGGCCATATCTGATTCCTGCTCATAAAGTAGAATGTCTATAGAGATTCTCAGTCAACCAGGTCATGGTTGTCCCAAAGGTGCTTTTCAAAAGGCCACTGGACTTCGTTTTTCCTTGAAGACATTTTGCTTCTCATCCAAGAATAATCTTCAGTGAAGAAGATTCAGTCTTCCAAGAAAAACAAAGTCCAGTCGTCTTTTGAAAAAACATCTTTGGGTCATTAGGGAGAAACATAATTTGAATCAAAATTGGAAATCCTTTCCAACTTCCACAGTTATTGTATATTCTTGGATTCCTGAGATCTTCCACAAGATCACTAATACTTCATAAGGCTTTATTATTTTCTCACGTCATCTTGGGAAACTTTGGAACGTTTTCAACCAAGTTTATATTTGGTTTTTATTATTTTATTTTATTGGATTCTTGGGGAGATTTGGGACATTCTGATGCTGAAGGATGCCTTGTTGTCAACTGTTCCTTTGAAACATAGCAATAATCACAAATGAGTGATGAGGTTGTGCCTTTTATGGGACTGCTTATAGCTGCTAATTACTCATCCCACTTCCATGATTAATGTTAAAAGAACAGTTCTAACAATGCAGAACAGGTAGAGAAGGGATAAGTTTTCTTTTCACGTTGTAGAAACATGATATCTACTAGTATATTTACAAGTTTATTTAAAGGATTTTTGTGCAACAAGGAAATCTATATGGAGGATATCTTTAGGGAATGACAACATAGATTAATAGAAATCAAACTATTGTGAACCAATTTGATTATTTCTGGAAGGCAACAAAATGCAGTTTATTTAATTTATGATAAATAGCAAATTAGCTGATAAATAGTACATTAAAGTGAGCCCAATAATTCACATTACATGATACTTAATCCATAATAGATCATGACTTTAATGTCAATAAATTGTTCCAAAAAGAAAGTAAAAGCTTCATCACAAGATTTTTAGGTGTATATCCTATCCATGGGATAGGACTGGCATGGACTGTTGCACAAACAATACCTTTCCCTATTGGGCTTAGTCTACCATTGTATGTTCAAATCTGTTTTTAGGTTTTAAAAACCTATTCTGTGGGCTAAAGATGGCCAATCTTTTTTTTTTTTTGCTCTCATGTGACTAGACATTAAGAAGATAGAGAAAGGATCTCTATGACCCAAGACTTTTCTCTTCAAATAGATAAGACCCAAGGGTCAATACTCTCCCACTCAAAAAAAATGAGAGTTGAGTTCCAAATAAGACCTGAAAAAAGAAGCAAAACAGAATAATCTGTTAAGAGAAAAAAAGAACACTTACTGGTATAGACGGTAAAGCATGAACAAGTAGGAAAGTATGGTGAATCTAATAGCAGAGAGGTCCTCAACCCCGGTCCTTGGACTGGCACCGGTCTACGGCATGCCACAAACTGGGCCATACAAAAAAGCAAAGGCCCATCTGCAGGATGCAGGCAGCACATGAAATCGCTCCAAATTTTAATTTTCTGTGGACTGGAGAAGTCTAAATGCTCCAGTCTGCAGAAAAACATCTCTCCACAGAACCAGTCCTGTTGCCCAAAAGTTGAGGGCTGCTGTATTAGCATGCATTAGTTATGCATGAACACAGGAATAAGTTATATATGGACAAAGGGCGACCATTAGAAGGCAAAATTAAATAGCATTGAAAATGTTATTTCTACTTAGAATTAGGGAAAAGGGAATGAAATTCACTATATGGATTCAGTGACTAAAAAAAGATCTTCCTGATGGTAGTTTTCTTTTAATGTCTACGAATATATAGGTTAATAGTGGAGTTAGCAGTTGATGATTCAAATGATAATTAAAGAGGAAATGATGCTGAGTATCCTGCCTCTCTACAGATCTTTGTGTTTGCAAGATCTTAGTATGATTAACTGAATACCCTTATAAACATCCCAATACTGACAACCTAATAGGGCATCATTTCCCATTGTAGATATTTGTAGACGCATTCATATAAATATATTTTCCTTACCCACATCTAGTTTTTAGTGTTGAACTGAAAAGAAGGTCTATATAAATAACTATACATCCATAATCAGGCATGCTTGTATATACATCCTCAGGTCCATACACTTTTTAGTTTTGGGTGGAAAAGAATTCAACACAAAGGCTTCAATGTCTATTATATTCAATCAGGATAATTTATCTATTTATGGAACCACCACAATTCCTGAAAGCAAATTGTTACCATATCTTTATAAGGTTGTTGTTATTCCATCCAGAAATTTCAGTCTTTTAGGAACATAATGAACATGTTAATCTCTTGATATCCTTCAGATATCTTCCCTAATCTTTCCTATTTATTGTTTAGTAGTCAGTCGTATTATTGGCCTTAGCATCATCCAAGGAACAATAAATTAGTTAATGGCAGCTTAGAAAATATTTTGCTTTTCTTTGATTCCTTTGGTCTAATTTCATAGGCACATTTTAAGCCAAGGCATTACAAATATTGCTTGCTAATAAATAAATAAGTTCCTGGAAAAAAACTTCAATTTTAATTTCTAAATTTGCTTTAAATATTTATTTATTATTTATTTATTTACTAAATTTATCTCATGCCCATCTCGTCAGTGATGAGTTAGTTAGGAATAACATATATTCTTTTTGCTTGTGTATTTTTTTTGCTAATAATTCAGTAATTTGATAATATACTGTAATTATATATTTAATATATAAATATATATTATGTCTGAAATAGTTGGCCTATTTCTGATCAATTATTTTCAGTAATCACCAATCCAGTAAGATAGACATTCAGTATATAAAAAAGTGCATTCAAATTCATGTGTTATCTAATATTTTAGCTACCAGGTAATTTTAAGTAACATATTATTTTCTGTCTTACCAGTTTCTTATTTGTCCTGGCTTCTGCTTCAGAAATATTTCCATTATTATTTGATATTTATATTCCCTGAATGATATTTGTTCCCAGTATCACTTGCTATCTGTGAAATCCATTTTCATGTCAGTTGCCTCTTTTTGAGATAAACTGTTAGAGACCTCTACATTTGTTTTAGATTTTTATGTTATCAGCAGATCTATACCGTTCTCTCAGATAATAAATTAATATGATTAATTGTACAGTATGTCAGTTTGCAAGGTAGTCTCTAGGTTGTACATGGTAGTACGGTATTAACCATTCCATTACCCTCCACCTGGAAACAAACAACCTACTCTCTAATAAACAATTTAGTTTCAGAAAAAAATTATCCTGTAATCTACAACTTCTATACTGCAAGAACATATGGACTACAAATCTCAATCAGGGCAAAGCAATAGATGCAATTTACATAGACTTCTGTAAAGCCTTTGATTCAGTCATACATGACAAACTATTTCTAAAACTAAAATCCTATGGCATCTTTGGACCCCTACATAATTGGATAGCTGCGTTCCTGTCAAACAGACAACAAGTGGTCAAAATAGGGAGTGCCCTATCAAATCCTGCACCTGTTAATAGCGGGGTTCCCCAAGGCAGCGTTCTAGGACCAACACTCTTCATACTATACATAAATGACCTTTGCAATCATATTATAAGCAACTGCATTCTCTTCGGCGATGATGTAAAAATATTTAACACCACAGACAATGCTGCTACCCTTCAAAAAGACCTTGACTTTGCGTAGAAATGAATATATCCAGAATTTTAAAAAATATTAGGTGATGTGGAATGGATGGGTGGGAACAAGAGTATATAAAATTCTAAAATGGTTTCCCTTATCCTATTGTTCTATTGTTCTAATTTGAAAAGCTAAATATTTTAGCTTTTTCCAGTGTTTCCTAACCTTTCTTGAGATATGTAAAGAAAGAGATTCTTAGTATTGGAAGCCTGTTGATCCTGATGTGGATTTTTTTAAAAAAACAAATAGTTAAATATATAAGAATGCATTCAGTTCTCCTTGGTGCCTGATTGTTTATTATCAATTTACATCCCAACTGCTATCCTCCATCTATATTGTATGACCAAAATGGATGGAAATTATGTTAAAAACAGAAGCTGCCAGAAGAGTTGCTGTTTGATGGTTTTGATTTTCTAACACAACACACACACAAACACACACACACACACACAGAATCCCAACTATAATATAATTATAAATAAATAATATCTTAGTTAGGACCAACATCTGGATAAATCTACATCTCCTAGATTGCCAAATTAAAATAAATAAGTTAAAAAAAAAGTTGGGGAGGGAAACTATAAAGCATAAAACTATTGCTAAGCAGTTTTTAAGATGGAATGTAGAAGGAAATGCATGCATTTAATCCAATTACAAAATATTATAAAATGATCTATGTTGATTTATGTTACAGTATGAATACAGTATCTAAGATCCTAGTGTATATAGGCTGTTAAACTTTAGCCATAGCTTTTGGATATGTGAATTTCTTCAATATGTATATTCTTATGGATTAAGAGCATAAGAATATACATAATATATACATAAGTAAGTGAGATAGTCTTGTGCTGGGAAAGGTAGGAGATGGATGGATGCTACATACCATTTTTATAGTGTATGTCAATGACCCCTTTTGGACACTAGAACTGGTTCCATGGATAAAGGTTTTTCCATGGATGGAGGGGGCATGGTTTTAGATGGAACTTTGCTTGTTTGCGTGGCCCAGTTCCTGGCATGCCATGGACCAGTGCTGGCCCATGGACCAGAGGCTGGGGAACCTTGGTGTATGTGATTGTTTAGAAATTGTTGGTAAGCAGACAATTGTGTATTTGTGTGCTTTATGTTTGTGTGTTGGAGAGATCATCCATATATAGTCAGTAACTTATATCAATAATGAATAGTTTTCTGGAATGTTACTTGCTGTTTGTACAAACTGTAATAACAAAATGTATCTGTCATGACGAAAATCTTATTGTATCCTAGAAATGGCTATAAAAGGTTCATGTGCTTAAAGCTCTTAGCAAATTGAAAATGGTGCTTGTTGTCACGAGCTGCTATTTTTTCCAAGAGATTAAATAGATGACTGAAGATGTCCATGAACAGCTCCATTTCAGTCAAAAGGGCATCACAGACAGAAAGGGGCTACTTAACAATTTACCTCTTTATTGAAACTGAGCCTTTCTCCAATTCAGCTTTCCTTGCACCTGTCATCAACAAGGCAGACTCATCCATCATACAAAATTGTATATATGCTTCAAATTGTTCTCTTGCATTATTATTGTTAGAGTTCATCTATCAAAATGTCACCTCCCCTTCCCCTTTTCTGATTATAAAATTACTTTTCAAGGATATAACTTTTAGTTTTAAAATTAAAATATATATATAGAAGAAGGATTACCAAATGTATGTTTTTGGAATCCTTTCTGCCAGTTTAGCTTTATTAATACTGCTATCTTCCTAAACTGGTATTTACATATATGTGCCATTCAGCTACTCCGTAAGTAACTTGGTTCTTGATTTTAGAACAATTGATTATTATGGTTGGTCACACAATCAGCCAGATATTTAGATTGGGATTTGGAATTTTTATCCACCTGTTGAACCTTGAATAGGCAGACGTTATTGTTTGATGATGTTATAAGGATCATCAGAGTATGCTATTGTTCCAGCTGTCTTTTGCAATTGACTGATGGTGATTTTTGTCAATGCCAATTTGTTTAAGTTCTTCTCCAGTTGTTTTTTGTATTGCATCCAAGTCCCAAATGTGCTTTTTCAAGAGGCAAGCGGACTTTCTTGTTTTTCTTTGAAGGTGTTTTGCTTCTTATCCAAGAAGCTTCTTCAGCTCTGATTGGATGGCAAGGAATGGAAGAATTTATACTCTTTGCAGACAGCTGATCATTTTCATTCTTTTAGAGACTCATTGAGGCCACCTGGAGGTTTATCTGTGTTGTCAGATTCACCTGAGTAGTGCAAATGGATGTGGAGCCTTTTTGGACCTGCTGAAAGGGCTGTGTTGTAGACTGGAGATAAATGATGTTGTATCTGTTGAGAGAGGGCTGTTCAATTTTGACATAGATGGATTCTTTGACTCCTCTTTCAAACCAGCACTCTGTACAAAATGTAGCCTTTGCTGTCTTCAAAAGAGTGGCTTTTGTCTTTTAAATACAGATGGACTGTTGAATCTTGTCCTGATGGGTTTATTTTCCTATTGTTCAACTATGACTTAGATGACTGAGAATCTCCATAGACATATTGCACCTAAGGCACCTACCACTATTGATACTATATTTGCTTTCTTTTGCCACAGTTGTACTTCTATTTGTAGGTCTTTGTGTTTTGTTATCTTCTCTAGTTGTTTTTTTCTTCTTCTTTTGCTGTCTACTTGTTACGGTTCATTGCACAGTCAGCCAAATGTTTAAGTTGGATTTGGCAATTTTATACACTTATTAAGTCCTTCCCAAAGACCTGGGGTTATTATTATTTATTAAATTTATATGCTGCCTGACTCCCAGTGACTCCCAGTTAACAATTGTTAACATTTAAAAAAAACAAATTAGAAACCTAGAATACAAAATGCAAGAACAACACAAGATAAAAGAACATAAATGAAGAAAACTGAGGGACAAAAAAGAAAAAAAAAAGGATGTCAATTGTCTTCACCAAAGGCCTGGACAAAAATCCAGGTCTTTGGGACCATTCAAAATGTCAGTAGGTTAAGAGTCATTTAAATTCATGTCTTGGCCTTTAGATCAAATAGTTGTGTGTGGAGATGGGTGGGTAAAGAAATTAGACACCAGGCTAGAAATCAGGAGACTGTGAGGTCTAGTTCCACTTTAGCCATGAATGGTGATTGGGTGGCTTTGGGCCAGTCACTCTCTCTCAATCAACAACATTAAGCTTGGGTGGTAAGCCAGTTGGTAAATTCCTCTTCCTAAGTGGATCAGCACTGAGTTGATCTGAAAAAAGCAGACCCATCATACTTCTGGTAGCCCAATACTATTAATTGGCAGTAATTTTTCAAGATTACAGAGAAGAGTTAGTCTTTGCCTGGACATCTATTCATTGGAGCAAAGTTTTCAAATAACCCTAATGTCTTAAATCCTGTTGTTGGTTTTCTGAAGAAAGCCTATACCTTATTACTCAAAGGCTTACTGTACTTCCAACTCAATTTCACTTCTGAAAACTGCACTGAATGTTCCCATTACTTCTTCAAAAGAATCAGCTCCCTGATAGCTTAGCTATCACATAGCAACATATTTTAATAGTCACTAATATAATCTCTGACCTTTCATAGAGAACATCAGTGGGTTTAAGTGCTTCAGTAGTAAGACATTTGAGAAGCTGTTGTGAATGGATATCTGAAATATGGCTAATTTCAAGCAAGAAATACAAATATAAGAGGTCTAGTTTTAGGAAATACGTGATGCTATTAATCAAGTGTATATTTATAATGTTTCTAAATGAATCATCAGAAGTTTTTGTTCATGAACATTTTCCAATCAGACAAAAAAGATGTCATTCAGAGGAAAGTTAAATGTTATAGGGAATTGCATTGGGATGTTTTCTTTTAAATATAGAATTAGTTACATATTTATTTGTCACGTCATTATAAAGTATATTAGCCGACTATCCATCTTGGGCACAGGTATAAACTTAATTTAAATGTCTTCTCTATATCTTTGGATAATGGTCTGTCTACAAGTGGCAATGGTTTTGGGACATGGCAGTCCCAAGCCTCAGCTTCAGGCACCATTTATAATATGTACCTTTACAAAATTGAAAAAATGAAAGTTGTGGATGGATTTTTTTTCCCAGACCTCTTTCCTCAACAACTTTTCCTCCCTTCCGACTTTTGGTCTTAAGATTCATTTAACCAGACCATTCCATAATGATAATACTGACTTACATGCTGGATTGTACAGTTTGCACATCTAAAGCATACCAAATTAAGAAGGACTGACTTACACAATGACTTTTGGAGTTATTAATAGTGTAATGAATTTACAAAAATGATATTTAATACAAATTAAATTGCCAGTGTAGTAATAAATGTAAATTGACCTCAGTGTCACCAATCTTTAGTAATGAACATTAATAAGCAATTACTTTATGGAGTTGTTATATTGTTACATATGAACTACTTTCAATCTGTGAAATCACTATACTTGATATAGTTTCAAGAATTGTTATTCGGTCCCCATTACATCAAAATGGTTGTTATAATGTGCAGTTAAGAGTGAAATGTGTGGTACTATTGATAAGGTGACACCTATGTTTACTTGTTGTTTGATTTTTTATTTTTTTATTTTTTTGGTGCAGCATAAAGAATGTCACTCCAAAAGTAGGAGATGCTGAAACCCGTAAAGCTATTCGCCGTGCCTTTGATGTGTGGCAGAATGTAACCCCTCTGACATTTGAGGAAGTTCCTTATGTAGAACTGGAGAATGGCAAGAAAGACGTGGATATTACTATAATTTTTGCATCAGGTTTTCATGGAGACAGTTCTCCATTCGATGGGGAAGGAGGATTTTTGGCTCATGCTTATTTTCCTGGGCCAGGAATTGGAGGTGATACTCATTTTGACTCAGATGAGCCATGGACTTTGGGAAATCCCAATCATGACGGTAAGAACCAATTCTACTTTAAAGATAATTATTAGATGGATGTTTATTTATTTATTTATTTTGTTTCAATTTATATACTGCCCTTCTCCAATAGGACTCAGGGCGGTGAACAGCCGAAATAAAAACAGAACATACAAAATTTAAAAACAGTTTAAAATGATTAAATATTTTTGGCCGCGATTTAAAACAAACCCAATTTAAAATCAATTAAAATTTACCCCAAAACTGTGGGATCAAGCCAGATGTGTGTCCATATTACTTTTAATTTGAAGGCAACTTTACTGTTTTTTTTTTAAGTAATAGTTCATACATTTAGGGGTGAGTGTTGTGTATGATTAATGTGGTATAAACTAATAAACTTAGTATAAACTAATAAACTTGGACACTATATGTTAGTGCTATGGTCTATGACAGTGATGGCTAACTTTTTTGCCATTGCATGCCAAAAGCGGGGGGAGCGGAAGGGGTCATGTGCATGCATGCCCACACACATAGTTCAATGCACCCCATGCATGCACATGTGACCCTCCCATGCTTTTGGCACACAATGGCACGGTATGCCCAATAGGTTGGTTTTTCACCCTTCCCAGGCTCCAGAGGCTTTCTGGAAGCCTGGGGAGGGTGAAAACAGCCTTCCCCACCCTCCCAGAGGCCCTCTGGAGGCCAGAAACAGTCCGTTTCCTGATTTCCAATGGGCCCGGAAGGCCCGAAAATCAGTTGAGCTAGGGCAATGCTTGCGTGCCCATAGATATGGCTCTGCATGCCAACTGTGGCACACGTGCCATAGGTTCGCCATCACAGGTCTATGATCATGGCTGTCAAAAAGTTTGAGGACACCATGTTATCCTTGGACCATGGGATACATAAATCATTTAAAGTTGGCTGCCTTGGACATAAAGAATTTTGACAATTACCTACAAAGCGAGTTCTGAAAGATCAATGTGCATTTGGGAAACTTATTTGATAGTAATTGGATAATCACAGGGAAAGCTCAAATTTAATCTTGCTTCTACAATTTACAACCTGATGAGAGGAAATCTTTTCTTTATCATAATAGATGCCCTTGGAGAGGGCTCGTAACTTGGGCGTCCTCCTGGATGCACGGCTTTCTTTAGAAGAGCATATGACATCCATGGCTGTGGCCAGGGGGGCTTTTTATCAGGTTCGCCTGATACGCCAGTTGCGCCCCTTTCTGGATCGGGACTCCTTATGCACGGTCACTCATGCCCTCGTCACTTCCTGCCTGGACTACTGTAATGCTCTCTACATGGGGCTCCCCTTGAGGAGCATCCGGAGGCTCCAACTGGTCCAGAATGCGGCCGCGCGGGTGATTGTGGGGGCGACATGGCGCTCCCATGTAACACCTCTCCTGCACAAGCTGCACTGGCTTCCGGTGGTCTTCCGGGTGCGCTTCAAGGTATTGGTTCTCACCTTTAAAGCGCTCCATGGCTTAGGGACTGGGTATCTACGAGACCACCTTCTGCCACTGATAACCTCCCACTGGCCAATTCACTCCCACAGAAAGGGTCTCCTCAGGGTGCTGTCGGTCAAACAATGTCGACTGGCGGCCCCCAGGGGGAGAGCCTTCTTGGTGGGGGCACCCGCCCTCTGGAACAAGCTACCCCCAGGGTTACGACTGATCCTGGATCTCCGTACTTTCCGTCGGGCCCTGAAGACTTTTCTATTTCAACAAGCCGGGCTGGCTTAAAGTTTTTAACTGGTCAATTTTATGGGTAAGGGGTTTTAAATTGGGGAAGCCAAATTAATTTAATCATGTTTTAAATTATTTTAATTTTCATATTGTATGTATTTTAATTTTGGCTGTTCACCGCCCTGAGTCCTTCGGGAGAAGGGCGGTATAAAAATTTAATAAATAATAAAAATAATAATATACTTCCTTAATATCCTTTTGTAAGGAACATTGTAAGGCCCAGTGCCCTATCCCAAAATAATTACATGGGAAGTATAATACAGGAATAGCTGTTAAAAATTAATTATTTTCTATCATTAAAATTTTTCGTGGAATTAAATGCTCACATACACAAGAACAGATTCCCTTTCATGTCTGTATCCACTCATCTACAACCTATACTACTTATAATGATATACTAGATTACTCTAAGATTGCAATCTAGTGTAATAGAGAAATAAGAACATCAAACAATTCATTAAATAAAAAATGTCCAAGCAACCACTGGCTTATTTTACATGTATATATTTGTTTTGGATTCCTAGTGAGAAAACAAGGAACAGTAAAACAAATATGAGAATGTAAATATTGTTCTAAATTGACAATTTTCACAATTTTTTTCAGAGCAATTGCCGCTATCAAAAGCAGTGTTACAAGAAATCAAAATAATGTTTGCACTTAATATAAATGCATTTAAAAACATTACAGTGTAGTTGAAATGTAGTTCTTTAGATGTCAATTAATTTGAGTGGCTTCCTACATCAAGTCTGGACTCAAAAGTAGCAGTAAATGATACATTTAAAACAATACATTTAATGGTAATTAAGACTGAATAATGATCTGAGCTCATTAGGGAAAACTTTGTAATGACAGGAAAAGGAAGAGACTAATTTTGAACGGAACTCAAGTGGCCTTTCAACTATAGCAACAAGACTTTAAAAAGGGATTGTGAATAAATTAAAGGTGTATTGATTGGTTTGGGGCTTCCTTTTTATTTTTTTATTTTTCCTAGGGATCTAGTATTTGAAGATTCAGCCTTTGTTTGGATGATGTTTACATTTAAGTGCTTGTAACAAGGATTTAATCTAATACTATCTACGATGTGTCGAGCATGGCAATATGTCTAAATGGTCCAATTTTTTTGCAGTGCTGTAGGCTCAATAAGACAGCAGTTTATTGATCTTAACTATCACAGAAACTAATAGCAACTTCACTTACGTCAAATGGAATCCTACCTTCTTGACAGCAAAATGAACTCCGCTGCTTGTGGTTTTCTTTGAGCTATAAATCTCAGCTCTGTATCAGAGAAAAAATCTAAGAACCTCAGTAGGATGAAGATGATATGGGGTACAATTTTAATTAAAGACCTAAATGAGTAAATAGACAGAATTTACACTGTAGCGTTTTTATTTTGATTTGCTAATTTAAAGATCAACTTTGTCAATTGTATGTATTTACCCACACAGACTTAATTATGGAGGGTCATGTTCCAGAAGCAAAGAACCTGGGCTATAAATTAAATATGCAAAGGGAAGTTGTGTTTTCAAGGGGAAAAAATAAATGGTGCCCTTATGGACAACCAAAAGCTATGACTATAATTTTAACCAGGCAGCTATTGCTTGCCAAACCAGATTTACCGCAGCTTAATAACATTGAGCTGCCTCAGACTGAATCATCTCATATTTGTAATGTAAGTTAATGTAATGATGGAAATATTTGTGTTATTTGCACTGTCATAAATGATTAGATGTTTGTAAACTTTAAGAAGCTAATCACTTATTCCTCATATATATAGCAATGCCACTGTACTCTGGAATAAAATTAATATTTTGCTAATATAATATTACAAACTGTCAGTATTCTTTCCTTAAGCATTTCTTTCTGCGTAGAACAGGTTTCTGGATCAGGCATATTGATATCAGTATTTTTTTAAAAAATACACATATTTTTCATTCTGTTAATCAATTTAACATACATTAAATAATAGAATGAATATCTAAGACATTTCTGAATTATCAATTTATGGCAAAATCTTACTCTTCATAGTCTTTTCTATGGCTGTTATTTTGAATTTTTATTCAAGCATGCTTAGAAAATAAAGGAAAATCAACATGCAGATTATAAAACCAGGTAAACACTGTTTTCTTGTATAAATTTACATGATTATTTTATTTTTAAAAAGGAATATTTTAATTTAAATCAATATAATTATTAAGTTCAAAATTATTGTTTAAATGCATATTGCTGTATTATCAGGTAGCATTCAAACATAAGTTTGTTTGTTTTTTGAAAAAAATGCATAAAAACATGCTTATAGGGTGAAAATGCAGGGTGAGTTCATATATCCTTATATAGCACTATCATCAGATGTGTGCCATATTAAAGAATTAGTTTTGTTCCATTTTCCCCTTGGACCCTCCTTCATGTTCTGAATTTTTTACCATTGAGATCATATACATAGAATATAACTACATAACAAAATCAGAAGGAACCTGGAGCACCTTTCCAATAATAAAATAACAAATTTAATAAAAATGATTATTCTGTCAATAATGAAACAGATCTAGCAACAAACCCAAAGGTAGTATTTGCCACCACATTTCCAGTAACCCCATTACCTGGCTCAACTAAGCATTTTCATAAATGCGTGGAAGTCTTATAAGTTTTCCCAGGAAGGAAGGTCTGGAAGTTGAGTGAATTGGTCTATGTGATTCTATGTTTGCATGGTTTCAGCTACATAGGTTGTCCTAACTGAAACCATAGTTATTATGTCACTATGTTGTTGTTGTGGGCACAGTGATTAGAATGCAGTATTGCAGGCTAAGTCTGCCCACAGTCTGGAATTCAATCCTGACGGACTCAAGGTTGACTCAACCTTCCATCCCTCTGAGGTCAGTAAAGTGAGGAGGCAATTGTTGAAGGCAGTATGCTGACATCGTAAACCGCCTAGAGAATGCTGTAAACCCCGATGGGGCAGTGTATAAGTTTAAAGGCTATTGCTACATACAACATCATGAAATCATAACTGACAGTTCTTTAGGTTCTTTAGGTACCTTCATTCACATCAAACTCTTCCCAAGATGGTTGAGTAAGATGTTGTAATAAGATGAATAGACTCACCAAGGAAATTCAAGGAAAAGAAGAATCTGAATATTATCTGGTCTGGCAAAGGTGGTATCAATGGTTAGAGGGGGGAAAAAAAAGAGAAGAAAGAAAAATCAAATAAAAGGAAGATCTCAAAAGAGTAAAATAAATTTCTATATCAAATGAAATTTAATAAAGAAATACCAGATATCAATAAAATAATATCATTATATAAGGTGAGAGAAAGAATATATACTGAAGAATATAGGTTATTGATATTGTAATAATTCAGACATTGCATTTAGATGTCATTAAGATGATGCTTGTTATATATTGTTTTACTTGTATTTATAAATGTATTTTGTGGTTTCTTAAATTAATAAAAGTTTACAATTTTTTTTAAAAAAAGATGTTGTAATGTATATGTGCAGAATCATGCAGTATGGGATTTTGCAATTGACAAAAAGAAATTTATCAAAGTGCAGATTTTCAAATTGCCATCCAAGACTTTTTGGTATAGCACGCAGTGTGCTGATAACTGCTGGGACCATCCCAGCTGGTTCATGCTTTCATGGTTCATCTTTCAACCTTGATTTTCATATTTTGATACTTTTAACACTAAAAGAAAGAGTGAAGCAAAATGCATTAAGTGAATTAATAGCATGAATCATTTTTCAGACTTAGACTTCAACTTTTCCCCTCCCTCTTCTCCTTCCCAACTTTTTCTTTTTAGGTGTATAAATTATGGTTATTATGTGATGAAGTACCGCTGAATGTCAGCCATGTGAAATATCTGATGAAACAGACCACAAGTTCAGTGTCAATCTGTAGAGAAGCTAAATTGAACCCACAGTGTCAAGAGAATTAGTTATCTGAGTGATTGTTTTTCTCCCTTTTGTTCTTCTGGCATACAGGAGGCTGGGAAAATACAATTGCTTGATTATTTAGCAAAAATGCAAATCACCCAATTCCCTTGGCTCATTTTCTGCACTATATTGCTCTGCTAATGAAGGCAATTTGAATTCTCCATTTCTCAAAACAGGTGAACAATTTCTTGGAGTACTCACTAAAACCTTAATATAGTCTTCTTTCTGTTTCCATAATTCTTGTTCAGAGTTAATGTTTTTTAAAGCATTCATATTAATTCCCAAACCACATGGGCAATAAAGTTTTGACTTAACTGAAAGAAACTGGGACTTTGTGAGATAGCACTTCATTATTTCTGCTGTTTCTAGGTTCCCTTTGTTTATGGCCCTCATTGTAAGTAACAGCTTAACAAATGAATTATCCAATATCATCAATCTGATTAAAGTACACAAAGACACATAGTAAACTTCACATCAGCTTGTCACAGAACATGCATATTACATTTTCACTTACACACACAAACAAACACATATATTAGACTGGGAATGTAACTACTAAGCTATCACATCCAATAGGTGACAATATGATCTACAGTCTCCAAGTACATACACTGTTAAACAGTAAATAGTAGCCATGGGGTGCAGGAGCACTTAGTATTAAATCTCTGGTGTGAATCATCTAGGTTTAACTCCATAAAATAATCCCATTTTTTTTTCTCTCTCTCTCTGATTTTCAAAAGTTGTATTGGATTGTTGTCAACAAAGTTTCGAAACTTTTTTATAAAAACAGCTATAATAGATTCTTGCAAGTCAATGTTCCTTCATCCACTCTCACTTTCTTTTTGGATGTACAAAGGATGTGGCTTCAATCATTCGGGAAATGGCCACTATCTTGACTTTTGACCTCAGATGCCACTGGAAATAATATGTAGATGAACTGCCAGCTCCAGTTGATAGTCATTTAGAAGAGTTTTCTTAGCAATTTGGTCCTCCCTCCCTCCCTTCCCTTTTTATGACCACTTGTTAGTGACAGAAGAATGGCAGTCTGGAAGCTAGGCACTTTAAGTATTCTCCAGTTTACAACTTGACATCAGTGCATAACCTAGGCAAATTGTATTTTATAGGTATGCTAGTAGCTAGATTTTTATATAGGAGGTGATTGACTCAAGTCAATGAGAGTCAAAGTGTCTAAGATTTCTTTGACATTAACTACCTATCAAGATTCTTTTAAAAGTGTGCTTAAACATGTGGTATTTTATCAGAAATTTAAAGAAATATACTCCTGTGAAGAGTTAAAAGGCAATCTTTAAAAATGTTAGAGATTGACACTTTAATTTGTTCTTGTAATTAAAGAATGTAAAAAAGTCAAGTGGGACAGGGAAGCTGGGAAGTGCCAAGAGAGGCATAATATGGCCCATATAACCAGCATGAAAACATTCATTCGGAGATGCTAGTTAAGAATAAACCTTATATTTTAAAGGCGTTATATGACAGCTTTAAGATTTGTTGCAGTATTTTATTAAAAATTAAAAAATCCCACTGAGAAATTTGCCTGGGAAAGAAATTTTATTTGAAAGTTGGTTAGCTAGCTGGTTTCACTGTGTGTTAATATTAAAGAACAAGCTTCTAATTTGCTCAAAAAATGGCTTATCACTCCTATTTAACATGTTACTAAACACTGTTATGTTGATTCCTGTTAAGATTTTGTGATATAACTTTTTATTTTGAATGAATGTATTATTTGTTCATATTGCCTTGCAGTTGGAATGTTTCATTTGATAAATTGGAATTATTTTCACGCTAATAGGAACTATATTTTTTTTTTTACTATAACCAGAATTGCAATCACAGAACCAGAGTTATTTATTGTCTAATTATCTTAAGCTCTAATACTGATTGTTCTTTCACTCCTTGTATGCATTGTTTGCAATTTGTGATTTCAGGTTTTTTTGTTCCACGTTTTTCTTTGGTGAATTTTTTTCAATTCACTATTTTTAATGTTTATTTTTGACCTTGGTATATGAATATTTTCAAATGTAAAGCAAGTGTTAACAATATTTTTCATGTATTGGTGTTTTATAAGTGGCTGCCTGCATACTGTTTTATTTTAACATGTTTACAAATGAAGAGATAAAATTTCTAAATGAGAAAAAAAAATCTTCAGTTAATACTCTTTGTTTTGTATCTGAAATATCAGATCAAAAAAAGAAACCTAAAATATAACATATAGTATAACCTTCATAATATTTTAAATGAAAATATTAACACTGTAAATTACAGAACAGTAATAGAAAAATGCATTGATATTTTCTATAAAAATAAAACTATATTCAAAACCAGTCCATCAAAATGTAATCATTACATGGTTTAACATATGGTTCAGAGGTGGTATTCAGCAGGTTCTCACCAGTTCTGGAGAACCGGTAGAGGAAAGTTTGAGTAGTTTGGAGAACCGGTAAATACAATACAAAGACAATTTCTGATTGAATGTATGGAGAAAAGAAAACCTAACTGAAAGAATAGTTTAACAGTGCAACCAATTACCCAGAGTGATGGGCGGTTGTATATATTCAAGTGGAAGATTGGCAACCACCTATCTGCCATTCTTTAATTTGGGTTCCCACAATAAGTTGGTAATTGAATTTGATGTCTTAAATGGCACTTTCCATCTATAGGATTCAGTTTAGCTCTTTCAGCCAGATCCCAGGAGTGTATTTGTTTTAGACATGGTAACTGTTTTATTATGTTGTATAGTCAAGGCTATGGTTTTCCCAGTTGCAATGTATGGCTGTGAAAGTTGGACCATAAGAAAGGCTGAGCACAAAATAATTGAGGCCTTTAAGCTATGATGCTGGAGAAGACTCCTGCGAGTCCCTTTGACTAAAGGTGATCAAACCAGTCAGTCCTAGAAGAGATCAACCCTGACTGCTTCAGCTCCTGAAGATGAAACTCAAATACTTTGGCCACCTAATGAGAAGAAAAGACTCACTGGAGAAGAGCCTAATGCTGGGAACGATTGAGTACAAAAGAAGAAAGGGATGGCAGAGAATGTGGTGACTGGATGGAATCACTGAAGCAGTAGGTGTGAGCTTAAATGGACTCGGGGGGATGGTAGAGGACAGGAAGGCCTGGAGGAACATTGTCCTGGGATTGCGATGGGTCGGACATGACTTTGCAACTAACAACAACAAATTGCTTCTAGACTCTTTACAAAGATGTACTTTATCTCTACAAACACTTTTCGCTGTGCAAATCACAAAATCTGGATAATCTGGTTTAATGAAGGATTAAATTAGATTAAATGGATCAACAGTAGAGATGGTGAAGATAACTAGGAAATTACAGATCAGGCCATTTTACAAAAGGCAAAGCCTAAATATGCCTGGAAAAGGCAATATCAATACGGCTTATAAAATTTAGGACATAAAAGGAAATATGCTCTTTCTTCTGGTATTTCATATCTGTAGCTGAAAGAAATGGTTCTTTAAACAGACAAGTTCTTCTGAACTAACCTGAATAATCTAAAATATGTCTGGTTGTTTTTAATATGCAGCTCATGTTTATGGCAGAAGCAGATATTATCAAAGTTACTTAACCTGATTTTCATGGCAGAATTGCTTTTTTTATTGCCAGGTAGTGACTAATGTGTATTTTTATATGTTTAAAACCTATCATTTTGTTGGTGTTAAGGGCTAGAGTTCCTTTTATCTTCTGTGTTGCATTAGAACATTTGCATTTTGTGAATAAATGTGCAAATACTTGTCTATCCAGCAGCTTTTTGGAGGTCTTTTTTTCCCCAGCCTTCCTCCTTGTAATCATTTACAGAAAGATTATTTAATATTGAGTGAGCTTTAGTGGTTTTCAAGTGTGATAGGAAGGCAGTGATTATGTTAAAAATGTTTGAATAAATGCAGGTTGGGCTTAGTCATTTTTCTCATCCAAATGAGCATGTCAACAACCAAGGGGCTCGGGGGCAGGGAATCCTCAACTATTGTTGAATTGCAGAGATCACCTTCTAGTAAATTTCATATGGCTTCCAGTTTATTTGATGCACTGAACCCAAATAATCTTGAAGTCAAACATTAATTTCCTGGGAAGCAAATGTCTCAACAGTGAATAAATCAAGTGTGGCATTTATAGTAAGAAAGCAAAGAACTTCAAGTCAGAGATGCTTTAAAGCACAAATTGTACGGCATTGGCATCTGATATGGCAGTGATGCAAGTAAGCTGGTGACTTTGGAAGGGATCAACCAAGCAGATTAAACCTTGGAATTTAGTAGATCGTTGCTCTCCAATCTGTGCCTTTTCCAAATATTTGGGTTCAGTCCCTAAAATACCCAACCATCAAGGCCATTTTTAGGAATTCTAGAAATTCAGTCTTTTATGTCTTTTGGAACACCATCCCTGAGATCTAGATGGACCCAACTCAAATAGCTTTCAGAAAGCTTTGAAGAGCTGGCTTTTCCCCCAATGGTGGCCAGGATTTTAAGGCTCTGGATACCTCAACAGAATGTGAAATCTGTTCCCCATTTCTTCTCATTGCATCCTGTCAATATAGTGTTTTTCTGCTTTGTTTTTTTGTCCATGGAAATGAATGAACTAGTAAATGGGAAGTATGTGGGGGAAATCCAAATATCAAAATAATTGTGGATCTTAATAATTAGTTTTACTACTTTTAACAAAAAGTATGGCAGTAGCTGATCACTTGAGAGAAAAGAATACTTCAAACAGATCTTTGTATGTAACATCTGGGAAATAGTCCTCTTCCGAAAACACCTTGCACAGGCAAGAGTTAATCTGTAGAATTGAAAAGCAACTATTATTTTTAATTTACTAATTAAAACATCAGGAATGAACTATGTATAAATATACTTTATCATCTTCAGTTTGTTTGACTTATGAAGATGCCCAAACTCAGGCAAAGTATCAAAAATGCTGGCACAATCTCCAAGTAAATTAAATTGATTTTTATTTTATCTTATGAGAAAAAAATCTCTGAAGATAAGGTAAATGTTTGAAATATCAATTTGAAATATTGACTTCAGTCAATGATTGACTCCTGCTGACTGCCTGGATAAATCCCTGGATAGTTTCCTTAGTGAAATTTTTGGAAGTGGTTTGCTATTGCCTTCTTCCTACAACTGAGAGGGAATATATAGCCAAAATTAGCCAACTGGCTAATTACTTTATCTGTAAAGTAAGGCTAAAACTCACAGTCTGCTTTTTCCTCTTTTTTTTTTTTTTAGTTTAGTGCCTTTAACCACTATACCACTATATCAAACTGACTGTCTTATATAGTGTTGAGAATAGGCTTAGTGGTGCTGTCTATTTTTGTCCTATTAAAATACATGGAATACTAGCTTATGATATTTTCTTGAAAGCTGTAATCATCTAAAGTTCTAATAGAAATCAACATAAAGTGGATTAAAATCAACTTTCGTGACACAAGTTGTTGTGAATATGTGAATATCTCCTTAGAGCAGTGTTTCTCAGCCTTGGCCACCTGAAGATGCGTGGACTTCAACTCCCAGAATTCCCCAGCCAGCTCTGCTCTGCTGGCTGGGGAATTCTGGGTGTTGAAGTCCACGCATCTTCAGGTGACCAAGGTTGAGAAACACTGCCTTAGAAGAAAGTAGGACTGGCAATAACAATAGTGCACAGTTATCAGATTCTTTGAAAGTTTTGTTTATATATTGTTTTGATTGTTAAACTTATACAGTGGAAAGATGAAATTCTCTTCTGTTTTGGAATTCTGGAATCCACATTGGAATCATCTAGCACTAGAATCTCCTTGGCCAATAGTGCTGTAAAAGAAGATTCATTTTTTTCCCATGGTGTTTTTACCAAGGAAGAATCTTCTCAACCTTCTTGCATTTCACAAGAATCCAATAATTTCCAATAATTATTTTGTTGTTGTTAATTTGAGAAAAATAGGAAGGCATAATGAAAAGTCTACCAGCAGCTGTGTTACAAGAGCAAATCCTATTCAACCATTTTGTGACCGTTTATTGCCTACCCTATGAAATATACTGGCCAGATCTCTTTGGTCAGGAGGGCTGGTTTCCATCTGTCCCTTATTTGGCAGTGGTCAAGTCTGCTATCCTGTTGCTTTTCTCTGGCTGAATGAGAACTAATGCTCATCTGGCATGGACACTGATGAAAATGGATTGCTTTTGCCTGGAAAGGTCCAGGAAACTTGGAATTATTCAGCAGAAATACTGTGTTTGAGATCAAGGGTTCGAATATTTCTAAATCTGCAATCAAAATGAGAACTGCATAAATGTAGATCAAAGGAACATATGAGGCAGTAGTGAGATATATAACAATTTACTATTCTAGGTATAAGGGGTACACATATTGGCCTAGTAAATTTTTTATATATTAAATTAATATTTATAGAACTGTTACTGTTTGAACAAGAGCATGAGGACAATTGAAGTTCATTATATCTGCTCTTTGTTTACTTCTCTGCTTTAGAAATACATTTATACTTCTCTAGCCTATTTGTTGCAAAATAAGAAAAAATCTCACTAAATCTGAAAAATTCTGAATAGCTATACAGAAGTCACTTTTTTGGAATCAGTGTTATTTTAGTTTTTTTTTTATACCTGAGCTCCCAGTGCTTTTCTTTTCTTTTCTTTCACAGCCATGAAATGTTAAAAAGGACACGTTTAGAATTCTCTTCTGTTTAGGAAACTTCAACACATCCTGGAGCCTCGCAGAGTAAGATGTATATAGAGGCCAATCCTGAAATTTTGGAAAACCCAGCTTGAAATCTACTTAAATAATGTTTTTATGTAAATTGCTTAAATAAGTGGAGATATAAATATTACATACAGTATTTTTTTTCTGTTCCCCCAGGAAATGATTTGTTTCTAGTAGCAGTTCACGAACTGGGACATGCCCTTGGATTGGAGCATTCAAATGATCCGACTGCTATTATGGCTCCATTTTACCAATACATGGAAACTGACAATTTCAAACTACCTAATGATGATTTGCAGGGAATTCAAAAGATATACGGTATGCTCTTTTTAAAAAAAAAAAAATGCATAGTGTGAAAAAGGATTATTTCAGCTGGTCAGTTTCTTGGAAAGCTATCAATCACACTGCAGATTGACATGCTTAAAGCTCCTTGTGTTCTTATGATTCTCTCAACCTATTCCTGCAGTGTTCATTGTCCAGAAAGTAGTTGCCATTACTTTGGTTTAATTTAATCTAGTTTAGTCCTGGGATTTTTGTGATACTTTTCCATTCAAGTAATTAACTAGATCAAATCCTGTGTCACTTCCTTGGGGGCCAATCAAGATCAGTGAAGACTTGCCACCTACTGTGGCTTGAAGTTCTAGTGGAAGATACAGTGAAAATGCAAAAAAAAATAAATGCTTGTTTATTAAGCTTCAGTGGCTTCTTCATTTCAATAAAGCCGATTCCATCTAATTCAAAGGATGAAATGACATAGCCCTACTCCTGTGCCTCAGATTGTCGTTTGTTCTGTTACAGCAGAGCAAATCCTGTAAAAGAAGGCTGTGGGAATCCTTCTCCTGCAGCACTAGCAAGAGGGTTTCCAAGCTGGTCAGCTTTGGCAAATGATGTGGAACTGCCCACAGTGACTCACGGAAAATGGTCCACTTGGAGGCCCCTTAGCATTATGCCTTAGGTCTTCTAAACTTGATATTTTTGGCAAGTGCTAGAGACAACCCTGCAGCAGGTGCCAAACTTTGAAAGCCTGAAAACGTCACCAAACTGGTCAGTGATTGATGTTCCCAACAAGGCAGCTTTAACATACACTGCAAACTGTCCAGCTTTGAAGCACTTCATCCAGCATTGGAGAAGGTAGTGATGAGGCCTTTTCCTACAACTCTGTCCTCAGATGGTCTAAGGCCACTCCGTTGCTTTGTTAAAGAATTAAATTGAATCATCTCTTCACTTCTGCAAAGTACATCACAAGGCCTCCACAGAATAGACTACTCTGTTGAAGTGAATGTCAATTGCTTTAAACAATCCAAACTTGAAATAAGGAAGAATTTCATTACCAGTGCAGCTATTAAAGAGAGGAACAACTTGCCTCTTTGAGTTGTGGGTGCTCCATTCTAAGGGGCTTTCAAGTTGGACAGTCATCTATTTGGAATGTTATGAGAATTTGTGCTTAGAATATTTCTCTTTCATTGCTGGCTGAGGAACTCTAGGAATTGAAATCCACACAGCTTAAAGTTGCCAAGGTTGAGAAACACTAGCCTAGATGTTCAATATCCCTTCCAAATCTTATGATTCTGTGTTTTTCATGAGCTTATTATTTATATCTGTTTCTCCAAAAATCTTTCCTTTTTGTGTTGTGTGAATTAAATATGTGTTTTGCTGTTGTTGTTACTGCTTCCTCTGGCGCCATCCTCCCATTTGTTTTGCAGCTCTTTAATCCATTCATATTAGGAATACAGGAGACAGAATTTCTCCTTTTATTGGTTCAATATCAATGCTACTGAACTTTCCTCATTCCCTCCAGGATTTCCATTTCAATGTTTCTTTTCATGTTATACAGTAGTGGCCAAAATTGTGGAAACCTTTTGGGAAAAGTGTTTTTTCTAAAGCTAGCTAATAACACCACTTTTTTTTTTTTTTAGTAGTAGTACCATAAAATTATATTATCAATGGAAAGATAATTTAATCAAGAATATAATGCACTAACTTTTATGAAAGATTTGCTATTAGAATAGCAGTTACAGTATAAAGAAGAAAAGTGAAACACGTAAAAAAACGAGATATACAAAAATTATCACCATAGAAAAAAATGAGATATACTAAAATTATCATGTCAGTTAATACTGAGTTGGGTAACCTTTATCATGAATTACGGCCTTACAACATCTTCCCATGGAGTGAACCAAGTCTTTTAGTTCTGCAGCTGTTATAATGTGAAACCAAGATCGTATGATTGCTTCTATTAACTGGGTTTTATTGCTGGGTTGCTTCTGACTAACAAGTTTCTTTAGTCAGCTCCATAGATTTTCAATTGGGTTAAGGTCTGGGCTAATCCCAGGCCATTCCAGCAGTGGAATATGATTATCTTGAAACTTCAGAAAAAGTGGTGTTATTATCTCAAAAATAAACTTTTCCCAAAAGGTTTCCACAATTTTGGCCACTACTGTATCTGATTCTAAACATTGATTTACTAAAATATGTTTGCATTGTTTCTATTCCTTCACTAGATAAACTGACTCGTATCTTGTTTAATGGTGGAAATGCCAGCAATTTTATTGAAAAGCAGTAATTTGTTCTAAGCCATTGCCATTGAACAAGAGTATAAGGACAATTGAGGTCCATTAAGTCTTTTTTCTTTACAAACATCTATTCCATATTTTACAGTAGCCTGTTGGCTATAAAATATGAAAAATGTCTCTAAATCTTTGAAAAGGTCTAGCTATAGAAATCATATTTTTGGGATCAGTGTATTTGATAAAACCCCCTTACCTTTTGGAGTTTGCCCAAAGAATTCTAAACATCTTGAATATTTCACCAAGAATGTTTTAAACAATTTAAGTTTAAACAGTTTACAGCAAAGGGAGCATTTTAGTTCAAGTGTCCGTGGAGATTCTCAATCATCCAGGTCATGAGTGTCCCAAAGATACTTTTCCCCAAAAAACACATTCTTGCCTTTTTTCTTTGAAAATATTAGAAGTTAAACATTTTCAAAGAAAAACAACTAAGAAAGTCCAGTTGCCTTTTGGTAAAAAAAATACCTTTGGGAATGTAGTTCAAGCATCCAGATCAACCCAAGACAATTTCTATTCCTTTTTATTTGCCCGTTGCCCGTTTTTACTGTTTATTTTTCCCTACTTTAAGTTTGTTTACTTATCTTTATTGAAACAACAGAGTCCCTTGATTCCTACTGCTTCTTGTTCCTTTGATTTATTTTCTGTTTGATTGGTCTGGGAACTTTGGATATGTTTAGACTGGAAAGTGCTTAGAGCAGGGAAGTGAATTTTCTTACAGTTGGATAAATTTATTTGTAATTGCTACATCTGTTAATAAGACTGATGAAATTGTGACTGATGAAATTATAGCAGCAGTAATGTACAAGTAGCTAAATTTTATATTGCATATTAAAGCATATTCTGCTTTTCTGCAGAGAGAGTGAGGTGATTCTATTTCTCTTGTGTAGGGTTTGTTCATCGGAGATGTTTCCCATAAACTCATGAGTTGATAATCTAGGCAAAAAAGTCTAGACAATTTTTCTATTTTTCCTTGATGCTAAATACCAATTTCTAGCAGCTGTAAGCTAAATCTTGAAGATTTGTGGATCTTGGGAGTTAGACATGATTTTGCTAAACAAATTGTACGTGTGCATATTTTCCTTTGAATTCCAAATTTTTAAACTGAATATTGCCTGCCACAATTCCTCTGATGTCATGTCAGTGATAAAATCCAAAGTTGACTGTCACTTAATATTCATATTAAACATTGCTCAAATGAACAAATGTTGCATTTTTAACAATTTTATCATGCAAAACCGAATTTAATTAATGTCTTTAAAAGACTGCATACATATATCCTGTACACATGCAGTGAATCTTATAGGTGCCACCAAATATTATTAACTATTCTCTACATCTATAATATCAGGTGTTAAGGAAGCACAGCCTTTACTTGAAATCATACTATTTATTTCTGATTTGCATGTGATATTAAGAAAGAGGAAAAAAGCTTTGTTAGATCTGTCAAAGAAACAATTCATCTACAATTCTGTTTTTTATATGGATAGTCCAATGCCACTAAGAAGGCTACGTCAGAAGCAAGGAAAAGACTAAAGTTTGACCCTACCAAACTACCTGGTTATTTACAGATAGTCTACCTCTAGCTTA
Source organism: Pantherophis guttatus (assembly GCF_059756535.1). Lineage (NCBI taxonomy): Eukaryota > Metazoa > Chordata > Lepidosauria > Squamata > Colubridae > Pantherophis > Pantherophis guttatus. Next base: position 185,515,102 of record NC_142065.1, on the reverse strand, counting down.
TCATTATCACAAAGTATATTTTTAGCAGTTAATCTGGCAAAGAGCACCCTAAACCATTTAAACCATCGATAATTATAATCTTAAAATAATGTGACACAACATTCATGTTTAATTCATTGACTAAAGAATAGAGATGTGCAACTATTTGGATATGAATCACCTTTTCTACTTTGGATCTGAACAGCTACATATTACTATTAAACAGAAAATGTTTTGTTTATCTTGAATATAATGAAATTGTTGCAAGATACTGCTTGTTTAGATGCACATCATCTAGCTTATTAGCTCTTCAATTTGATATTTTGATTTGTAGGCCAACCTGAAATCCATTCTAATGAACTAAAGCACTTTTAAAAGGCATTTTTAAAAATTAACTTATAGCTATGTTATAAGAACATAGATTTGTCCATCACTTTCATTCTTTGTATGGTTTAAATTCTACTATAGTACTATTTTTTTATATTTCTGTTCCAGATATATTGTTTGTCACTGAATATAATAGAAGTCATAAGGATAATTTAGTTTCTTTCAGTAGGATGATACAAAATAGCCATAGCTCAGCAATTTACCCTGTTTCCCCAAAATAAGACATCCCCTAATAATAAGCCCAATCGGGCTTTTGAGTGCATGGCAATTAGGCCAAGCGCTTATTTCAGGGTTCAAAAAAATATAAGACAGGGTTTTATTTTCGGGGAAACACGGTATAATCAATAAAAAAAAGTGGATTGTTGTAGTGGTTAAGACATTAGGCTAGAAATGAGGAAACTATGAGTTCTAATCCCACTTTTCCCACAAATCCAACTGGGTGACTTTGGGCCAGTCACTTTCTCTCAGCCCTAGAAACAGACAATGGCAAATCACTTCTGAAAACTCTTTCCAAGTAAACTGCAAGGACTTGTCCAGGCAGTGCCCAAAAATTTGACATGATTGAATGGGGGGGAAAAGTAGAATAAATTTTAACAGGCACCCAGTAACCAGAAATTCAACTGAGAGGAATTATGCAAACTTAACTAGACATAATTAGTTAAATTTCCATAATCTAGCCTTATAAATAACAATTAATTCAAATATGTGTATTTCTGGTCTGGTCTATATTTTTATCCACAGTACATTAAGACATCTCTCTGTAAGAAAGGAATGTGGACAGCTGTTTTTGAAAAAGGAAGAAACCTTGGAAAGGCTATATGGCTACAACTTTAATAAACTGTTCAATATAATTATTTAAATTGTAAGCACAGATTAATGCTTAATATATTCCTCTTAATTACTTGCTAATTAGTAAGTAAATACAAAAAAAAAATAGGAACACAGTTAACCTCCAAAATTGTGAGGATTCAAAATAATTTAAAAATAATTGTTTTCTGTTATCTTTATTTTTTTTTAACAAAGAAATTATCTTTAAAAAAGAAACAAAAAGTAAAATGCAAAAAGTAAAATACAAACTATGAAGAAAAAGAAAAAAAATCTCTTATACAGTATTTTATACTTATCAACAGCTGCTAGTTTACCAATGAAATTCAGTACTATAATATGAACAGTACACTGTATTATTGCAAGATACCACAGTATCTCTGCAGTAACAATATTACTGCACTCTTGTAAAACAATATTACTGCACCCTTTCTTATCCAAAAGAGATAGGGTCACAAATTTCTGACAACCATTCCTTGACAATAATATATCTTTTCCATTTCTTAATAAAATGCTTTCTGCAATCCTCCAAAATAATTCAGTGTTGAGCTCTCTCATCATTTAACTTGCTAATGAAAAATTATGTCATCACATTCTTATCCTATTTCATAAAATCAGTATTATCTTGGTTCATAAAACCCAATAGTATGCAACTTATGTATATCACTCTTATGAGAGTTTTCTTTCTCATTTAAAGGTCCACCTGACAGAATCCCACCACCAACAAGACCCTTGCCGACAGTACCTCCACATCGTTCTGTCCCTCCAGCTGATCCTAGGAAGAATGATAGGGCTAAAGCTCCTCGGCCACCCACAGGGGATAAGCCCTCCTACCCTGGTGTCAAACCCAATATCTGTGATGGAAATTTCAATACTCTAGCCATTCTCCGCCATGAAATGTTTGTTTTCAAGGTAGGCAGCCTTTCTTTTTCTTTTTCTTTTAAATTATTAGAGTGAGAGAATGCATCTTCGCTTTTTCAAAAACCAGCTCTCATTCAGCTTCTGAGCTTTCTTGCTCTTTCCAAGTTCAAGGAAGACATCTGAATGGCTTCCATGTCTAACAGAGAAAAGGCTGGAATGTTCTATTTTGAGGAATTGAATTAATGTCAGCAGGAAGTTGCAATGCTTCAAAAATGTAATGGTAAGTAAATACTGAATGTTATGGAGAGATTAAAAAAGGCATAATTCAAGCCATGAATAGAAGCTAATAGGGATGATTTGGTTGGGAATGTAGCCATTTCCACGCTTATTGTTATTATTGTGTTTTCTTCATAAGGATCCTGTAATTTAACTTTATAATTAGATCAGACACTTTATAAAAGATACTTGTCATTGTGTTGTGGTTGCCTTGATACATTCTGAGTGGAGGACAGTGTTAAAAGAAAGACTTTACCAGTGTTTGAAGGCTTTTCGTTACTGATATTTTTGGGTTGGTTCAATTTTTTTTTGTTTGAAGATGAGTCCCTATGGCACTTATTTTGATTTTAAATAGACTTCAGTTAATATTCAAAGACAAGCAAAGACAAGCAAAGCAAATCTATTGACTGGATCATAGTAGTGATCTGGCACATTTTCTTGAATGATTTTCAAATTTCAACAGGGACATAATTTTAAATGAATTTTATGGGATATTTTGGTACAAAATTTTTGATTCAAAATTAAACAGAGGATATTAAATGACATTCTATTAGCTTCCAAACACGTATTCTAATTTTATATTTTCTTGAACTAGCTGTGATTTTTTTAAAAAAAATTATGTGAATATTTAAATAAATGTACTCTAGGGTACACAGAGTCTTTTAACTTTTCTTAGAAAATATATTTATAGAAACAACATTTAAGGATTTAAGGATAGAATAAGTGTTCTAGTAGTTGTCTGGTTTGCTACATAATATATTTGTATGTGGTCCTTATCATTATATCTGCTGTCCTCAGAACTATACAAAGATCAAGATAACTCAAAAATATCAACCTTGGACTAAGCTCTAATGCATAGAATACAACTGATTCAATATAAGATGTTTCTGTGACTTCATAATTGAATTACATTTCTTATGGGAAATACAATATATACAAGGGATTTGCATGCAAATTACATCTAAAATACAATGAGCGGATTGATACATGGTAGAAATTTTTGACATTCATTGGGGCTCTCAGCATGCAAACAAATGATAAGTTGGATCAAATTGTAGGCAACAAATTATACTAACATTTCTTCAATGTAATAGTAATAGCAATAGCACTTAGACTTACATACCGCTTCATAGTGCTTTTACAGCCCTCTCTAAGCAGTTTACAGGGTCAGCATATTGCCCACAACAATCTGGGTCTTCATTTTACCGACTTCAGAAGGATGGAGGACTGAGACAACCTTGAGCCTGGTGAGATTCATTCTGCCAAACTGCTAGCAGCTGGTGATCAGCAGAAGTAGCCTGCAGTACTGCACTCTAACCAATGTGTCACCGCGGCTCTTAATGTATTAAGTAATGTATTTCTGTTGGGCCCTCATTCCCCGGAAGCCCTAGGGCAACTACCCTTAGCAGCAGGAAGATCTGTCTGAAGGCAGAGGGTGCTAAGAATCATCAGGTTAAATCAGGCTGCCTTTGGACATAGGGACAGTCAACATTCGAACAATGAAACTACCCTCCTGTATATGGAATGGTAAATTACCTTATAAAGATTGCATTTTAATTCCTATTGTATTTTAGAATATAGATTACAGAACATTTAATGAAGTTATTCCCTAAATTAGTCCATCTAGATTAATAGAGAGACCAAGCTCCATGAATATCAAATATTTTTGTAGGTGGGACTTGATTTGTTGAGCAATTTATTAGGTTACTTAAATTATATATTTGGGAAAAGATTTCATTAAAAGGTGTTTTTCTTAGAAGATTCCTCCGCACTAACATCATAAGTCTTCACTTATTCAAGAATTTAAATCTATGAGACTATACTACAGTGTAAATGACAATTTCATATCCAGAAATAATTAAGACTGTGTACTCTTGTAGGGCTCATCATGAACCAAATACTTCATTTAAATAGGATAAATAATGTAAGATTTCTGGAAAGATTCTGGGAATTCTTTTTTCCTTTTCTCTCATAATGTACTATTCTCATTCATTTCCTTTTACTCTTTCATAGAATACTTTGGAGAACTAAGGTAATCTTAGAAAAAAGTTTTGAAGAATGACCTCCTCTGGTTGTGACCCACATTTTTAAAATATCAGAAATAGAGATAACTATTAATTTTCTCCCTTTTGTTACCATTCTTTTATCAACAACACTTAGACATAACCTTTGAGAGCTTTTTACAAATTATCTGAAGTTTCTTCCAACATTGTAGTGACAGTGTTTTAAAAAAAGCCATTTGAAGTAATATTTCCTATCATCACCAGCAGCCAAAACTATAATCGATATCTCTCAACTTTAAAGAGACACAAATACCATCCTGTGAGTCTCCTTTCTGATGATGGTCTGATGTTCTACCTTTAAGCTTTGTGCACATTGAGGAGTAGAATTGATGGTCTCTGTCTTATTAGATAGCTGAGTCAAAGCTACCATTTTAAGTCTGATGATGCCAAGAAATAAATTAATACAGGGAATTGTGGAAATTAAAATATTTTTCTCCCCCACTCATCAATAGAGAAGAGGTCTCACTTATGAGAGGATTCATGAGCACCAATAAAATTGCCCAATTGATTATGCCAGTATAGAACTTCAGATTTTTCGGATATGATATATTAATTGGTCATGAGACCCTTGCTACACAAAAATATTTGAATCTAATCCAATGAAAATAGTCGAGGAGACTAAGCAACTTGGCATTTAATAAATTGAAATAACTGAACATTATTCAACAATATTACTTAGTAGAATGTATAACTTTTCCTGATAACAAAACGAGTAGATTTCTCGGTAATTGATTCATGGTTACTTCATTTAATTTAATAGAAGAGTGTCTTTTATGTATTCTTTTTCAGACAGAACTACCAGCTTTTGAATAAAGCCTTTGTAACTTTATGATTTTATTTTTAATACCCTATGGCCATCCATCTTTGTGAATGAAGTGAAAGGTTAAGAATCTCATTTTCTAACTTGACATTAAGCAGGATATTAAAATTCCCAGCCATTTGTTATGCCATTCATCTTGTAAACAATAGAACATGCTCTAATTTGTTTTACTCTGTAGAAATTATTTACTACATCACTAAAATAAATCTTATTTTCAGCCTAAAACTGTGGTTTTAGTTAGAAAGATCAGCCATAATTTTGCGAAATGCCTCCCTTTTAGTTATGAAACCAAAGCTGTAACTTTGATACAGACAGTAATCATTCATCTAATCTTAGAAAACTCTATGCATGTCTACTTAAAAGTAAGCCCCACTGAATTTTGGTGGAAATTATTTCTAGGGAACTGAGACAAAAATGACAGATTGCATTGCATGTAATGAAGTATAGGCTTCTTTCGGATGTTTTATTTATAATTCAGTTCCTCTTCAGAAACAAAAGCATTCAAAGATAATATGCAATAAATAAAATTATTTTTTCCAACTTTTTCAGATAGTTTGTCAACTGAATATTAAAATGGTATGTACAGCACTTTGTACTCAGAAACAAAAAGAGATTTCAGAGCATGCAGAGGTGTGAACATATCACGTTCCTATAATTCCTTAAAGCAGTCATATGATCTCAGGAGTAAACATGTTTAGTTTAAGGCAATATTTTTCAAACTTGGTAAGTTTAAGATGCATGGACTTCAACTCCCAGATTTCACCAGCCAGCATGTTAGATTTTGATTTCTGGGAGTTGAAATCTCACATCTTAAACTTTCCAAGTTTGAAAAACATTGTTTTTAGGCATCACATTTCCACATATTCCTAAGCATCTTTTTGCTTTCACATCCTTAATCTCACCTTTCTTAATGAATATTATCTCTTGTTTTATATTACATCTTATTTTATGTGCCTAGATAGATAATTTAGCAAAGATTTTTTTCCCTTGTAAAAAAAATTATTTACTGAAAAGTTTGACTACTCACTGATAGTGAACGGCCTAGAGCAGGGTGGGCAAATGTGGTTCTTTTACAACCTGTGGACTTCAACTCCCAGAATTCCTTAGACAGCTTGGCTGTCTCAGGAATTCTGGGAGTTGAAGTCCACAGGTTGTAAAAGAGCCACATTTGCCCACCCCTGCCCTAGAGCATGGCTATCAAACTCCCAGCCCGCGGGCCGGATGCATCACACGTTGGCCATGGCCATGCCCGGTTTAGTGATGGGGGGGAAAGTTCCGATACATCACGTGACGCCTCCGTGACAACGTGAGTTTGACATCCCTGCCCTAGAGGTATTGTTGGAAATTATTCACAAAGTGAAAAATGCTGGTTATTTAGATTATTTTGATACCCAAAGAAAATGAAACATTGCTGGCATTCTGATGTTTAGCCATCTCGGATGTATTAAAATCTTTGAATGAAGAACATGGATTCTGAAATTAATTGACTATGAAAAAATAAGAGAACTAAGCAGAACAATGTATATATGCTACCATTTACTTTTCAAAATTACAACTTTCACTTATTTTTGTGGTGGATAAAGTGGTTAGAATCAACAATGTAAAGAAAATGTTCAAAACTTTGGTTTATGTTTTTCAGTTGCAATGTAAAATACAACCTACATCTTAAAATACAATTTTTGTTACAAGTAGTGTATCACTAGGCATTAGTACGAAATGAGCTCTGATGGCATTCAGTTTATGCTGAAGAAAACAAGAAATGATTGTGGCCATCTTTGGAAATACTGAGTGAACCACTGGCTATATATTAAGCAGATACATCTTGCTTACTTAAATGCAGGCATAGGATGAGTTACCATAGTAGTTATTTAAACTTCACTATATGACCCTACTTTCTTCCTACTCTAGATTCACTTGAGTGGCATTCTTATCTTGGCTGTATTTATGAATCATGACTAGGAAGGAATATACTTCCTCTCTCTAGATGATGAAATATAAGGCTATACAATTAATTTTACTTCTTGTTGTCTCTATAATGGAGTGTGTGTGTTATTTCATTATTTTTTCTCCCATTTTAAAACCATGCCGCAGTGCTTTTTCTTCTTTTTATGCCACTGCATTTGTATCCCATCCTTTTCACAAATATTTATGCTGTGTTAGTTTTCCCTACTGCAAATAAGCAGGTTAACATTATTACATTGCAGCCAGTTCATAGTTTTTTATACTGTAATACATGTAAATGTAATAGTTGCATGTTCAGTTATATTTTCAGAATAAAACAATTAGGAAAGGAGGAAAAACAAGAACAGAATATGAGACAATAGTGGGTATCCCTTGATTCAGTTCAGAGAAATTCTAAATATGATACAAAAGTAAAATGTGAAGCTAAATAACAGGTGTAGCTTTGATGTCATAACTGATGTCATGCATTTATGAGTTTCAGGGCACTGCTCACCACACAATAGCCAACTTTATTTAATTAAGGTGGGAGGCACCTTTTAGCCAATAGAGAAATATATATGCAGAAATATTCATGATTGTCTTGTTCCATTTTCAGTAAAAAGTGTTCAATCTTCCGGATAAAATATATTATGTAGAGTAAAACATAGTGAAAGCTGTAGTGTAGTGTTTTCTTCAATAAACTGAAAATGCAGCAGCAGATAATATATTTCTTTATTGAAAAGAGGCTGCATAGTAATTTTTATTATGTTTTAACTTCATGTGAAATGTTTTAACGCCGACAGAAAATACATGGAATGTTGATGAGCTCTATGAAAATGCACTTTATAATACATTCTACAATTGCCTTCATTGCAGTGAAATTGTAGCTATTCTCTTACCACTTTCTATTCATTAATGTAAACTCTGTGCAAGTAATTAAAATTGCAGTTCAGATTTGAGCATTTAGAGCCTTATTAGATAGAGATGAAGAAAGTATTACTGAAAACAGATGAACTAATTTTTTGTTAATGAATATAGCTGATTTTTACCAGCTTTTTAGTAACTTCAGTAAAATGGAATGTGATATCAAATCTCCGCTGAAGAATGAAAAGTACTTGACATTGCAGAAGTCGGAGTGTCAACAGCATTTTATGGTAACATCTAACATACTTTTTAAAAACAGTCTCATAATTTCTGGAAGGTTGTTAGTATAGTTCTCCAGTAGGCATAGGATCCTGTTGATCAAAGTTGACCATGTCAGGAAACAGACAACACAAGGATTACAGAACTACTGGTTTTTGAAAGAATTTTATAAACCTGAAGAAGTGTCCCCATCTCCCATGTTATATCAAACACAATCAAAACAGGCTCATTTTGGTATTACACATTTTTTCCTTTCCTTAGATTAAGTTGTTATTTACTTTAGTTTACCTGCTCTTTTATTCCTTTATTAGTTATCTCCATGCTCCACATCAGTGTTTCTTTGAAATATCATATGTGCAAGTGTTTTGGCTGGGCAATTTTAGGTGTGCAAGTTCACACCTCAAAGTTGTTAAGGTTGAGATAGATTGTAGCTGACCTTTGGTATATGTGATCTTTCAATAGTAGCCTGAAACATATCTACAAGTACATCATGAAAAAAGGAGGATTCTAATAGTGAAGGTTGGAAAGTAGAAAATGAGATCAAAGCTATATTAAGAAGCACATATTTCATGTAAAACAAGACTTAAACAATGCAGGAAGATGCATTAGTATAACAAAATAATTGAAATATAATAGCTTGTATGTAGAGTAGTGCTTGTGCAAATTGAAAGGCTTTCTTACCTCAAAAGGTAGGAGAGGGCAGTAACTACTGCAGGGGTGTCAAACTCAAGGCCCAGGGCCAGATGCGGCCTGCGGGGTGCTTAGATCTGGCCAGCAGGGCTGCCCTGGAAGCAGCAAAGGACTGGCCTGCAGTGCCTCTGCCAGTGAAAACGGAGCTTGGAAGGACTTCATGCAGCTCCCCTGAGCTCCGTTTTCATTGGCAGAGAGTTGTAGGAGGCCATCGCAGCTGAAAACGGAGCTCATGAGGGCCGGAGGAGGCACTCTTGCTGGTAGAGGGTTGCAGGACACCATTGCAACTGAAAATGGAGCTTGGAAGTCTGTTTTCGCTGGCACAGCGCTCAGGTCACCACAGGCACCCACAAGTGACGTCAAGCTGGCCATACCCACGCTGGTCACGCCCAGCCCAGCCCCACAAGGTCAAACGCATATTCTCTCAGTGTTCATAAAAAGACAAGATACATTCATCAAGAATCATAAGGTACAACACTTAATGACAGTCATAGGGTACAAATAAGCGATCAAATCATACTAGGAAACAATCAATGTAAATCGTAAAAATACTTGGTTGGGATAAGAGACTATATTACTTAATGCCAGGTTTTAGTTGTTTTTAATCTGTTTAGTTTACAGGTTTGTTATGTTCTTTATGATGCTTTTACTTTCGATTAGGAGTCACTCAAAGGTGGTTATAAATTGGGTGGCTATATACATATTTTAAATAAATAACCAAATTTAAGCAAAAATGCATACTATATATTATACAGCAAGACATATGATTAAGAGGAAAAAAAGACTGATGAGAACAAACTGATGAGAAAATGCAAAGCAATGTCTGGACAAGCAAATATAAACTACAGGCAAGCAAATGGGACCACAAGCAATAATAAACAGCAATTTTGGCTTGATTCCTGCCTGGAGCTCAGCTTAATAGCAACATTGCTTAAGAGCAAAGCTTGGCTCTTAGCTTGTGGCTCATCAGCAAACTGAGTTAACCCTGTGCAGTCAGTATAAGAGGCTATTGCTGGAGAACTACAGTAGTATGCTACAATGAAGTTGTCTAATGGATAAAGTATCAGTCTTCCTCAAAATAACTCCTTATTAAAGTTCTGCCAGTGTACATCCATATCTATTGAAGATCAAAGGTTAGTTAACATTTTATTTGTGATAGCTCTACTGATCAAATGCAAATCTCACAACACAAATCTATTCCACAAACTGATTAAAATTACCCCTTTGGCAGGAAAGCATAATTGACAGAAATAATTACAAAAAATCTCAGCAAGGAATAATTTTAAATTACACTGAGACATCTCTCCATTTTTTTTTATCACAAACAAGTGTTATCTTGTAGTATTAACAATACATACCAAAGGGAATAATTGCAAGAACACTTCAAGCACAAGGCTTAATTAAAATTTCTTTTTGTTATAAAATGATAGCTTTTCAACTAATTTAGGTAGAGATTTTGAGAAACATTTACAAGTGCTTCTGGAAACACTGTAATCTGTGTAAATAGCAATAATATTTAAGAAACTGTTCCTTTGTTTTCTTATTGAGTATATTAGACCTAATCTTAACAAATTACTTATTAGAAAAATTGCAGCATATCTTCAAGTGTCTCAAGTAGACCTATAGGAAAAGGAAAAGTCACCCTTCTAACTTATTATTCAAGAAATTTTTTCACTGTCACTATCAGTAGAGTAGCTTTTTGCATGAAGCCTGTTCTTGTAATACAGTGTAAGATCCAAAATGTATATGCTACCTTATCTGCCATTATTTCTAACCTACAATGCTGCCTCTGATGTAGAAGGACTCTTATCTTTACTCCATGCACAGATTCTGTAATTCCAGTTCATTCTTGCACAAGGTATAAGGAATAGGTCCTTCTTGGTCAGCCCTTCAATCAGTCAGCTAGTCAGGGTTATTGCGAGATGATTCACAGGTTTGTGTGCCCATAACATTTGTTCCTTTCTTCTCAAGTGGCTTGACTCAACCACAAGGGCATCACAATCTTTGGACAAATATTGCCTTCAAACATACTAGATAAAACTGTAGGTTCATAGTTGACACTAGATTGGAGAAAAGACTTTGAGAAATTTGAGGGAGCATCTTTACCTTGTATATAACTTTTTATGTTGTTTTGCTTTTAAAGTTAGTGATAGTAACAGAGCTTCCTTTGTGAGTGCCATTGCTGCATAGTCTTTTTGGGGAAATTGTGTTGGTGCTGCCATCTGGCACTTATTCCTTTAATATCTTGGAGAAATACTGTACATTGGGGAACCTAGGTTAGAAAATGATAAAACAAAACATCAGGATGGCCTTGACCTTGCTGGCCTTTCATAAGTCCTAAAGACCTAGTTTTGTGCTAAAACCTAAAGTCCTGAGTGTGTGTAGGGACCCATTTCTTGTAGTGCTAGTCATTGTGGGGTTGTCAATTTGCAAAGCATCCCTGGCCTGCTCTCAAGTTGCCATAGGCCAAGGGGAATGGGAAACTGGTGAAAGTGCATAGCAAAAAAACAAAACAAAAAAACAGATGCACATTCCACACTTATCTCCCTCAAGACTGTATCCCAGGGATACCTGCAGCAGTCGAAGGGGAGTGATCTCTACACCTAAAGTGACCTAATGAAATTGCTCCATTAGCGAATGTGATTGATGACACACCCTGGGGGGCGGGTGGAAACAGGGTCATAATTGGAGTGTAAATTATATAGGGTCAGAGCTGGCTTCACTTGGGAACATGCCAACATGAAGCTCCTAATAAATACCTGGATTTCTTTTGAAGACTTGAAGGCAAAAGACTCATGATTTAATTAGGGCATCCATCAGAACCCTGACAGGGGTATGATAGTTGCTCTGTATTTTAATGTATGTATTGTTGTAATTATTTTTACTTTATTTTAATTTTGTTTGCCATCCAGAATCACTTGTTTTAGATGGGCAGGTCTACAAATTGAATTAAGGAATTGTCAGCTACTGATGTCAAAGTGATAACAAAAACCACTACCAGATTGAATGCCAATAGTTTAAGCCATTATGTGTCAGCCCTGGATCCATCTTTGGTCAGACTTTACAGGGGTGCCACAATGGGAACTGGAGAGTAGAGAAAGGAGTCAGTCATAACAACATTCTTTCACATGAGATCAAGGTCGGGCTGTTGGCACCTGGAGGGGAGTGAATGAAGATTGGCAGCAGCTGAGACAGGGTATTAATTGGGCCATGTGATGTGAATGTCACTGGACAGGACAGGGTGTGAGTTTTAGTGTGGTTGGGGGGAAATGCAGGATTTCCGATTCAAGTTTTCCTCAGATGTGCCAATATGACTTCTCTAATAAAATCTAACTTTGTCTCAGAGTTCTGAATTACAATGAGGAGTTAGTTGGAATGCTGACACTATGTGGAAGACAACTGCTAGAGAAATTGTAATCGTGCCATTGGTAACATAGTTTGGGAGACCCATTTTTTAATACTGTATTTAGCCCTGGAATGAAGATTATTGATAATCTGATAGAACCACTGATAGAATAACTCTACAACAAAATGAAGACACATTCTGGTAGCCTTCTTTCTCTTTTCTTTAGTGTTTTAGAGTTTAAACTATTTCTTTTGTTACCAGAAAATTAGAAGAAAGTGCACATCGCAGTTGAATGAATAATAATAAAAAAAGAAGTCTGAATATGGAATAATCTCTTCAAATAGTTAAATATTAGACAGTTATGCCCATTTGATCATCAGCCAGCAAGATTACAATTCTGGGAATTGTAAACCCACTTGGACTGCTTTATACCTATCTGCCTTCCCAGGTAGACCAGATAAGATACCTGGCCAGATGAGCTAATTCTACTTTATTGTAAATCTACATTAGCAGAACCTTGAATGCATGGAAGTACAAATCTCCCACCATCTCCTTTATTGCCTGCAAACATAGGAAGTGGGTATCCCTTTTTAGCACCTTTCTCTACCCATTAAGCAGTTGCAAGCTATGACTTTTTTAATCTGACTCTTCAGATTAGACACCGTCACTTCCACCATCTACCAAGATCATTCCCACATATTGTTACAACACTTTTCAAAATCTCTGTATGAACCACACATACTATCAGCTTCTTCCCCCTTTTTCTTGCCCAGATAAATTTCAAGAGGTATATGTCAGTCCTTCAGGTGGACCAGACTAAGAAATGTTGTGCCCCGAGGAATTAATTTTTCTGTATCCAGAATCAGCACTTTGAAACTCTTGGCTGACTTTTCATGCTTGATTTCAAAATCCCACTGCAACTAATCAGTTTGGAGTCCTTGTAATAAATATATCTCTGAATTCCCTGGCAATCTTCTGCTTGGAGAAAGGAAAGCTTCAAACTCTATCCATTTGTTCCAATCCTTTCAATCATTAACATTTCCCTCGAATGTTTAGCAGTCCTGAGATAAAGCCCTTCAAAGAAATGAAGAAGGATTGCCAGACCAGATCTCTGTCATTTTTATGTCTGGGTGTTGCCATTCTCTTGCGGTTTTCCCAGCCCTCAAATTAAATTAAAACAAAAGTTTTGGATGCTTAATATGGTAGAACTAATTCTGTTTAATTTGCCTTTGCTTTACTATCAAATTTTAGAAGGTGCTATTTTTTATTTTATTTTTTGCGTGATGTGTGATGTTATGCACTTTTTGTGAGCTTGGATGAAGGCAAGCAAATTACACAATAGCCTTTGGCCACCATTATTCTTTATTTAGCTGTACTTGTTTTGTTGCATTTGGAAATATTACAAGCTTCAGACAGTTTTTCAGATAGTGTCTTTAAATGGGGTTGCCTCCAATCCTTAGGAACATTTATCTATTCCAACTGAATTTACATATGAATAATATATATGGGCATGTATACATTTGTGAAATGGTAATCGTAGGAGGTTTCAGCAGCAAAAATATTATCCATACTTGTTAATGAATTATGTCCAGTCAAAATAGGCTGACTATTTTAAAAGGGAAACAAACAAAACATATTAGAACACCTATATAAAGCTTCTATATAATTTATCCCCAATTATAGTTAGATGTACGGGATATGATCAGTGGTGGGTTGCCCTCGGTTTGAACCGGTTCTCAAGAACTGGTAGTAAAACTGGTGGGAGGCTCCACCCACCGACCCCGACATCATCAGGAAACTACTGCGCATGCGCGCGCGGCCATGTTGCGAACTGGTAGTAAAGGTAAGTAGAACCCACCCCTGGATATAATATAGGAATTAAAGATAGAAACATTTTTATTGGCTAATTCAGAAATCTCATAATATGAAGTAATGAAAGCCAGCTATGTTTTGTCCATTCTTGAAAAGAAGAATTGAACATATGAGGATTTATTTCTGAATAGGCTTGGTTAACATCCAAGTTCATAAGAACCCCACTAGAATTTCCCATTGCACACAGTGGAACTTTTGTCAAATAAAAATCAGTTAGACCTTAAATATTCAGACATTTTTAAAACATGAAAAATAGTTTGCATTACTCGGTAACTCAGAGCTGATGTACATTATTATATGAATTTTACCAATAATCAGCTGATACACAAGAATGCATTTCCTGGAGTCTGTAGTAATTTGCTTCCAATAAGATGTCTACAGTAAATTAAATTCATAATACTGTGTCATTTATAATGACTCTCAGATTTTTTGTCCAAGATATACTATATTTGTCCAGTTTTATTATATGTAAAAACCAGAAATTAATCTACAGAATTTGGCAAATGCTCATAATTCAGCATTGCAAAATCAATATGAACTCTGGCATCATTTTTGTAAATCAGTATATTTTAAAAGATACTTGTTACGTGTTCATTTTATAAAAATATAGATATGGGCTGAATCTAAAATCAGACTAGATCAGTAAAATAACTCTTTTGTTACTTTTGGATTTTATTTATTTCAGTATTGTATTATTTTGATTTTAATTTTATGCACTTCTTTTAATGGTATTTCATGGGTAAATGTGAATATATGTATCAGTGCATATGTTTTTATGTAAAATAGGCAGAAATACGGGGATTAATATGGCACTTTGTAACCAGCAGAAAATTAATCTTCTACTTGTCATCTCCCATTCCAAGTGATTGTGTTTAGATAACCCATCATTTATAACTTATGATTAATTGTAAATGTTTGATTAGGACAGCTATTCTCTCCCTTCACCCTGCCCCACTCCACCTAACTTTCCTCAGCATATTTTTTTCCAATGATTTGCCCAAAATTATTGGTTCTTTTAAGGCTTATCATTTGTTCCTGTTCCCTTCACTCTACCAACCAGCAAAATTGATAGAAAATATCACTGTGCGATATTTTATATTTGTTTGCTCTGGTTAGTTAGGGTGAAATGCTTAATATTATATAATTTTAAAAAGTCTTTGGACAGCGCTGGCTCTTCGGCTTTGAAACGGAGAAGAGCATCACCCCCTAGAGTCGGGAATGACTAGCACATATGTGCAAGGGCAACCTTTATCTTTACCTTATAAGTCACCCAGTGAGATTTAAGACAAAAAAACCAATAGATTTAAATTGCTACATGTACTGAATATTCAGGGAGAATAAAATATATTTGTGAATATATAAAATTATTTGACAGGTAACTTTATAGAGTAAATTATGCTAGCCAGGATTAAAAGTTTGATTTTAGGTTAATTATAAGTTAACCATTCCACAAGTGAGCAAATATGTTACTTATGCACACAGTGAGATACAAAAATACACCAAATTCCAAAGCAAGCTTCCCATGTTAATTTCAAGATATTCTGTCACAGAAATCCAGCTTAGTGTCATATACTTATTTCATATCCTCTAACCACTTGCCTTTGGTCTTGTTGATTGGGGTTAATGAGAACTGAAGACCAAAACTTTAGTAGCATACCAAATCCTTTTCAAGAACTCATCCTGTGTTTATCTTGTTAGCTAAAATAACTGTTCTTGACTGTTCAGTATTTACAACCTGAACCACTCAATATGTCTATGTGAATCAAAATATTTAAAAATACTACATCTGTTTCTCTATTGACATACCTTAAAAGAAAACTAATACCCACTGTTCTTTCTCACCTCTCACCTTGACTCAAGATGTTGAATCCTGGTATGATAAATTTATTCCAGTTGTCTTTGATTAGTCTGGGCAGGTAGCTAAGGAATATCAAATTGACAATACAGTCTGTAAATCTCTCTTTGCTGTCCAGTTCTAAACATGATGAGAAAGCTTGGAGCAACTTTAAAGATTTAAGGATTAAGCAGTCTTTGTGTAGCAGCAGAACTAATGTTCTTTATTTGAGTTCTACAAAAATCAAGCAAGAAAGTTATAATTACTAGGGATCACTTTTTGAAGTGGGTGTTGAATATCAATGAATGTCCTTGACATAATCTTCAATAAGTACATACATACATACCCAAAGAGGAAATAGTTTTGTACTGTGATTAAAGACATCAGACTAGAAACCAGGAGTCTGTGAATTCGAGTCCTTTCCTAAGCACAAAACTAGCCCTAAAACGAAGGCAATGGCAAACCACTTTCAACAATATCGTAAAGAAAAATGCAGGGACTAGTCCAAGCTGCTCTTGCCAGGGATCAAGACTGACTCAGGCCTCCAAATAGATGCACTGTATAAACATATGTGTGAGTATCTATTGTTGCTTCTTAGTTTTAAAGGAAAATAGTATAGTGTATTACTCAGAACACTATCAAATAGATTGCTGTTTAAAATGAACATTAATCAAGAGTTTTACATGCTCTTAGGCATAAAAGAGATCCAGACCATATTATCCAGATGGATATTAAGATACATGTTTTCCCAATGCAATTATATCTTTGATGGAGTCACGGTATGAAAACTAAACTTTTAGAATTTGTAAAAAGACCTTATTTTGTTCATTCACTAGCTACCTTATCAAATTACAACATGAGGCAGACCCTGTAGGCAATTCTTGAGTTTACAACATTTTTATCACTGATAATGGCAAGAAGGAAGAAAAAGATAGCCTAATCCCCAAATTTACATCTAACCTAAATCTGAACTCCTTCCACCATTCATCTGTCTACTGAGATGAAGTTTGCTCTCAGTAGCACCTCTCCTATCTCTTACTGTCCTTTCTTTCAATGGTGCCTGAAGTCCATTAACTAAATAACTGCCTTGCTTTTAACATGTTTTATTACTAAGATCAACAGGAGAAAGGCTTCTGGGGAAACCGAAGCTGCTTAGCATATACAGATAGACCTTGACTTATAATTGGTTACTTAACGACTGCTCAAAATTATGACAGACCTTCCAAAAGGTACTTACGATCTGGTTATAAACTTCTGACAGTCCCATCTGGTCATGTACCACATTTCGGGTGCTGGGCAGCCAGCTTACATTTATGGCCATTTACAATGCCCCACAGTCATGTAATTTTCAACACGTCTGTCAAAACTCTGGCACTTACTTTCAGTTTTTGGCAAAAATACCCCATAGCCAATAATGAGTTTGCTTAATTACCATGCTGTTCACTTTAATCACCACTACAAAAAAAGGTAAAATCGGGGCAGACATATGATGATCTGTTTTACTGTTGTCACGACTTATATTGTAATGAGCAGCTCGTTTACAGTTGTAAGTCAAAAACTACCTATATGTGAGAAAATGTTTTCCTGAACCATAAAATGTATTGTGGGGATGCAAAATATTCCTTATTTGAAGCTTTGAGTTTAGAATGCCCTAATCTGAAAGCAAAATGACTGATTTGAAATGTAAACATGTACACAATTGACTGTTTTAGAAAAGTTCAGAATACTTCCAGAAGTATCAAAACAGCTTGCTTCATACTCAAGAGTGGTGTTTTCAATTTTGAAATAGTCTGCTCCCTTCATTGTCATTATTGACCCCTTCTACTCTGCCAAAGTTTATAATAAATTGAAGCACAGATTTTGATGTTGTTTAGCTTTATTCTTGCATTTACTGTTTTAGTAGCTTTATTCTTGCTTTTACTGTTTTAAGATATGCTCATTGTTGGTTTTTAAATATTGTTTTTAAATTTGTGGTATCTTACCTTGCCTTTGTAATTTCTGAATAATAGTGCTATATAATTATTAGAAGGGAAGCGGTGGCTCAGAAGGGACGTGGTGGCTCAGTGGCTAAGACACTGAGCTTGTCAATCGAAAGGTCAGGAGTTCAGCAGTTCGAATCCCTAGTGCCGCATAATGGGGTGAGCTCCCGTAACTTGTCCCAGCTTCTGCCAACCTAGCAGTTTGAAAGTACATAAAAAAATGCAAGTAGAAAAATAGGGACACCTTTGGTGGGAAGGTAACAGTGTTCCGTGCGCCTTTGCCGTTTAGTCATGCCGGCCACATGACCATGGAGGCATCTTTGGTTTTGAAATGAAGATGAGCACCAGCCCCTAGAGTTGGGAATGACTAGCACATATGAGTGAGGGGAATCTTTACCTTTACCTTATCATTATTAGCTATTAGTGACTATTCATTATTAGTCAATAATAACTAAATGCATCTAATTAGTAATAAAGTAAAAAATAAAATAACAGCTTCCCTGAATTTGAAATTGGTAAGATAGAGGTAAACACCTGGGATAGGAAATGTCATAAATACAGGAAGTTTGTGTTTCTCTGCCTTTAAAAATCCTAGAGCTGTCTCATTTATTAGCTTTTCACTGAAAATTGAACCATAACTTCTAGTGTTAACAAACCAATTTCAAAAAATAAATTGTAAAACTGCTGAATAGAATTTTAATCAAGCTGAATGTTGTTCCTGGCTATAATGTCTCATATTTGTTTTTATAGTAGTAGTAGTAGTAGTAGTAGTAGTAGTAGTAGTAGTAGTAGTAGTAGTAAGAATGTGGATTGTATCTTTGAATGGTTTGATTTCATATATTTTGATGAAATGAAAGCATAAAACAGAAGTTTTGGTGTGTCTCTATAATATGCTTTTGGCATCAGTGTTAAAGGAGTAATTGGTCATGGATTTCATTTTCTGTCAGTAAATGTGTTAGTGTATCAAATGACCATTTAGTAGATGGTGCACCAGTAGAGAAGCAAGCTGTTATGAATGTAAAGAGCATAGTATTGATTTGCAGAGATTTTGAAATTAATAGCAGGGGTATTTTCCTGCTTTGGAATCGAGCCATCATTCAAAGGCCAGAGCAAAAACTAGAAGTTGTCAGAAGGTGTTTTAGAATCTATGGATCATAAATGTTGCAGATTTGCATATGTTATTAAGAAGGTTTTTAAAAATTATATCATGTTGCAGGCTGCTCACCATTGGGATGACGTGTGTGTGTGTGTGTGTGTGTGTGTGTGTGTGTGTGTGTGTGTATGTATGTACCCTGTTTTCCCCAAAATAAGACATCTCCTGATAATAAGCCCAATTGGGCTTTTGAGCACATGGCAATAAGGCCAAGCCTTATTGAACCCTATTTCAGGGTTCAAAAAAATATAAGACAGGGTCTTATATAAGACGGTAAGTATGTATGTAGTGGGCAGCATAAAAAATACAGCAATACATAAAGCATATAAAACAAATCTGGAGAAAGAATGCCAATACTACATCCCACAAGGTATCCACTAACCATTCTACTCCAAAATCTGGGGGAAGATCCAGGTTTCAAGGGTTCATTTAAATAGAATCATGGCTCAAGGCCACTATGATAACAATGGGACACCATTTCAGAGATCAGGCAGTGCAACAGTGAAGGCCCACTTCCTGGCTCTTATCAACTGACTCTGTCTAATCAATGGGACTTATGAAAGTGTGAAAACTAATCATATAAAATAGGCAGAAATTATGATGGCTGATGTCCTTCAACAAACCCGGTTTTATGCCATAAAGAGTTTTATAGGTTACAACAAGCACTTTGAATTCTAACTCCCAGTGAATCAGAGTGACTCTGAATCTAAATGAAACCAAGTAACTTTATCCTCTGATGTCCAAATGTTCCCATAGAAGCTGTAAAGATGATCATGGGGACACCACTGGCAAACCAAAAGATGATCAATGAGAGATCTGAACATGGCAAAGAACTGGTGACAATGTCCTCTACTTTTTAATGCTTAAGTGAAAATATACTGCCCTTTCCTAATCTCATATCTTCCAGAGGTGTCAGGGCATCAAGATTTTCAGCCAGCTTAGTCACACAACCTAGGAAATCTAGTAACAAGACCCAATGCAACAAATTTGGATACCTTTAATACTGAAGAGGAGGCAAGGTGGATCAGTGTTAAAGATGCTTAGTTTGTCAGCTAAAAAGCTGAAACCCGGGTTTGACACCTGAGCGCTGTGAGACAGGGTGAGCTCCCATTACTTGCCCCAGCTCTTGCCCACCTAGCAGTTTGAAAGCATGCAAGTAGATAAATAGATACCACTTTGGTAGAAAGGTAATAGAATTTCATGTGCCTTAGTGTATAGCACGGGTGTCAAACTGTGACATATTGCAATGTTTTTTCCCTTCGCTGAGCTGGGGTGGGCATAGCTTGGGCGTGACGCATCTAGCCCGTGGGCTGCCAGTTTGATACCCCTGATGTATAGTCATGCTGGCCACATGACCGCGGTAATGTCTTCAGACAATGCTGCTTCCCTTAGCTAAGAAATGGAGATAGGTTCCGCCCCCTAGAGTCAGACTTGACTGACAGGAGAAACCTTTACCTTTAATACGGAAGATGATAAACATAGCAAAAGTTTTAGGATAAAAACTTGCTTATTTGTTTGTTTTTTTATTTAAGTACTTTGCATATGGAAGTCTTTTTTTTAAAAAAAACCAAAGATTCCTAAAGAATGTAGAAAATATATATTCTGTGTGTATGAGAGAAGATAGTTTCAAGAGTGCAAAATAAAGTGAATCTGATGCAATATCCAGATGTCTTATGCAAATACTTATTTTGGATCTGAATTTTTGCTCAGCAATGCATCCAAGAGCTACTTTCAAAAATCCTTGCTATACCAGCAAGGATTGTGGATTCTGTGAACAGAGTTTGTTACATTTTCTGAGAAATATTGAAAAAGCAAGTGGAAGGGTGAAGGTACAAATTATTGCAGACTGTACTGCTAAGAAGTATGAATGTCTTTGAAGACTGGCTGTTGTTGTGGGGGAATTATTTTTATTTATTTATTTATATCCTGCATTTATTATTTTTACAAATAACTCAAGACAGCAAAATAGCCAACACACATTCTTCTCCTATTTTCCCCACAACAACCACCTTGTGAGGTGAGTTGGGCTGAGAAAGAGTGACTGGCCCAAAGTCACTCAGTGGCTTTCATGAATTAACTGATTAAATTCATGAATTAAATAATTCATGGGAACAGATAACTTATTTGTGCTAATCAGTAACTGCCTTTGAATAAAATTTTAGGTGGCTGACATCTCTGATGACTTTGAGAAATACGATTCAGTGAGGTCTTCTTAGATATCCATTTCTCTGTGAGAGAATTTAATTTTGCCGTTTTGCATTTTTCTTATCCTGGAAGTTAGGCAATTAATCCTAAAAATTGCTTTACTCTTCTTCCTTAAGTACTGTCGTATGTCTTGCAGCACAGAATAACTAAAGTAGCTAGCAAACCAGAGAAATTTTAGAAGCTATATTTGAAACAAATGCTATATTGGGAACAGAAAATAGCTAATAAAAGTAGTGAGATGTTCATTATTTTTTTTACTCTTAAAAAGTACTATTATGAAAACTGAGAATAATTAAATCTTTTAGTTAATAAGCTGTGATAATGTGACATAACATAGAGCAGGGATGTTCCGTATGGTTCCTGGTATTGCATATGAACCCTCAAAGCCTTTGATATAGCTTCCTAAAGTCCTCTGTGAACCACAATTTTTAACATGACAGAATGGAATTAAACATATGAGCAGCAATCATGCATTGGCTACATCTAAGTCATTTAGTATTATCCCAAACTGTTAAATTCTTTGCCCTGACTCTGCTATTTTGGTACAAGTAGTCCTTGACTTACAACAGTTCATATAGTGACCATTCAAAGTTACAGTAGCACTGAAAAAAGTGACTTATGACTGTTTTTCACATTTATGACTGTTGCAGCCTCCCCATGGTCACATGATCAAAATTCAGACACTTGGCGAGTGGTTCATATTTATGACAGTTGCAGTGTCCCGGGGTCATGTGATCAGCTTTTGCGACCTTCTAACAAGCAAAGTCAATGGGGAAGCCACATTGACTTAACAACTATGTTAACAAATGCAATGATTCACTTGACAACTGTGGCAAGAAAAGTCATAAAATGGGACAAACTCACTTAACAAATGTTTCACTTAGCAACATAAATTTTCGGCTCAGTTGTGGTCAAAACTCGAGGACTACCTGTATATGTCCCTAATTGCATCACCTAAAGGCCAAATCTAACCCTAAAATGAAACAAAGTTATGAATCAGTCTTTAGGGCTATTTAAATAAAATGTTTAACAAAATAAGCCTTAAGAAGTCAACCTGGATTTCTATTTGAATGTGTTGACTGCAAACTGTACTCTCCAGAAAGGGCTGCTTACTTTGACTCTTATTTAAAACCTTAAAAAATGCACCCTGGAGAAACTATCTTACCTTTCGCAGGGAGAGAACCTGCCAATAACTAGATGGTGCATTTTTTGTTTCAAAGGCCATCTTGAAGAAAACAGAATATCTAGGGGTTAACTGGGGTTAATTGTAGGTGTGACAGTTATTAGGGCCATGAACTTTTTAAATATATATTTCATATTTTTGCATAAGTTTTATATATCTGATATGGTCAGTTAACTTAATAAAGTTTCTATCTGTCTATTTAAATATGAGATTGATTTGGGTTCTGTTGGATAGCTTGAAAAATGGCCAAAACTTTCCAGAAGGCAACAGTGACAAATTATTTGTGCAGTGTTGTAAAATGAAAAAAATAATAATTTCCACATAATTTTAAGAAGTTGTGCTCAACCTAAAGGAGCCATTATTTCATTATTTTGTACTGAAATATACTAGACAATTTAATTTAATTTAATTCAATTTATATGCAGCCCCTCTCCGAAGACTCAGGGAGGCTCACAATACATTTTAAAAATTCATTATAAAAAAACATTTAAAAATTAAAAACATTAAAAACTCATTCACGCCATTCATGGCCGGATCTCGCCAGATCACAAGAGCCAGATCAACGGCCCCAGGCCTGCCAGAAAAGCCAGGTCTTCACCGCTTTTCGGAAGGCCAATAGGGTGGGGATGGTCCGGCCCTCAGGAGGTAACTGGTTCCAGAGAGCTGGGGCAGCCACAGAGAAGGCCCTCCCCCATGGGCCCGCCAGCCAGCATTCTTTAGCTGACAGGACCCAGAGAAGACCAATTCTGTGGGATCTTACCAGTCGCTGGGAGCTATGCGGCAGAAGGCGGACAAACAAGATAGTCCTCTTTGTAATCAATCAGTTGCTTTTCTAAATCTAATTTTTTTATTTGTTCCCCCCCCATGTTTATTTGGATTAATTAAATGAATGCTTATGGACAGCATTCCCCAATTGTTGGCATATAAAGTATTTTTTGGAGTATAAGATGCACAAGACTATAAGATGCACCTACCTTTTTTGGTGAAGAAAACAAGAAAAAGAAATCTGTCTCTGCCTCTGCCTCCCAACAATTTTGCCTTGTTGCATCAAACAGCAAACAGCCTGCTTTACTTTCATTTTCGTTTTCAGCATAGCTTGATTAGCACAAGGGAAAAAAAATCTGCTCTAGCAATTTACCTCCTTGCAGCAAGCAGCAGAGGCCCATGCAAAACAGCTGAGAGCAAAACAGCTGAGAGTCGGGAGGCTGATCTAATTAACTTGTGCTAATTGGGATGTGCTGAAGCTGAAAGGAGCTGTTTCTTCTTGCTGTTCGCTGCAAGGAGGTAACTGCTGGGAGGCAGAGGCCAAAGGATGGGGGCCAGTGGGTGGGCGGGGCTACATTCGGTGTATAAGACGTACCTAAATTTTCACTCTCTTTTGGGGGGGGAAAGGTGCGTCTTACACTCCGAAAAATACGGTATGCTCCCATTTCCTATTTTCCCCAAGTAGCCCTGTGAGGTGGGCAGTGGACATACGAAATGTTGGAATGGCTGCAAAAGAGACAACTGCCAGTCACAATGTGGCCATTGTGGAAAACAAACTGGTGAGGATGTTTCTCAATCATGCCCATCTTACTTCACCCATCAGTCTCCCAGACAAATACTCACACTGCCAAATAAACCTGAGAGCAAGAGTCAATCAGCAATTTTATTTTATTTTCTAAGAATGTTTATGAAACCTATGTGGGGCTCAGAGACATCCTTGTAAATAAAGATATTCCTTTGCAGTTTTTTCTACTTAATTTTGATAAAAATGTTACAACTAACATTTTTAATAGATCGAGCAGAGATTATGTTAGCAAGATGTCCATGGGTATCCTATTGCCACTTTCCAGTCTATAAGAAACTATTTGTTCTGTCATTACTACATTTTTTATACACCATTGTGCATTGTCACTACTCCAGATCATTGGCTTGTGATGAGAGAGGCAGAGTAATATATGTTGTTTCATGTTTTAAGATGCATTGTGAGTTCCATAAAATGTAACTGTTTGGAAGGGAATAAAATTAGCATAAGAATAGATGTTCAGCGACAGAACAATATCTCTCCCACAACAGATACAGTTTAGCTCCAATATTAGGCTGGCCCAGTGATAATACTACTCTATTGTAATATTTCAAACTCTTGAGCACCGGCATCAGAATTTTAGTCATCATTCATGCCTGAAACTGACAGATTTAAAATCTGAAAACAGCCAAGTAAAATACGGTAAGTCATTTAGTTGTGCTCCATAGATTTGTAATGTGATTGTTCAAAGTAAGTAAGAAAGCTGTGTTAGAGATACTGGTTAGCTCAGCTATTGTATATTATTTGACAATCAGGTCATTATTTCAAAATAAAATCCTAGCACAGCTCTGAGTATTCCAAAATCGGTATTAAGAATCAAAAGAAAACTCCATGTGCATTTCCTTGAGCTGCCCAAGAATTTGTAGAATGTATAACAATAAATCAACAATGCCCTTTTCTTCTTTCACTGTGAATATATGCCTCACTCTTCTACAGTCTGTAAATAAATGCCACAAGCAGCTGTGATGTGCAAAGCCCTTGAACTGCTTCATAAAGCAAGTTGGCACAAGCAAAGAATCCCTCCTCAGAATATTAATGCTTGTTTGATTCCTTTATGAAAGGTGCTTTGCTCATACCAATACATTTTGCACACTGATACACTTTTCAAATGTACTAACAGCTGAGACTGCTGGGGGTGGGGGGGGGAATGGAAGTAAATTTATTGAAGATGGATATCTCTAGAATTCCAGACAGAAGGATCAGACTTTTTTTTTTAAAAAAAAAGGTTTCCCTGAAATTGAAATTCCCAACAATATTTTAGAAGAAAAGTATAATTTTTAATAATTTGCGCTTAGGAGACACTAAGATACCAATATCGTCAGCACTTTGAAATTTGGAAATTAATAGTTAAAAGATGCATCTGAAGCTGTAGAAAACATAAAATGTATTGTTGTTTTCCTTGAACATTGTGGGTCTAGAAAAAAAACAGAACATCTATAGCAAACTGATGAATGGGCTTCAAGGGGTACTTAGTTCTGTTTATCCCAGTCGCATCTACATACCTACAGACCCACATATATTGTTCCTTTATTGAACTGGATATAATGCTTAGACCATATAAGATCTCAGTTATTGTATGTCAGGCTCAACATAATTGTTTATAGAAATTAGTCAATTTAATGTTATGGTTTGGATTTTATTTTTGTAAGGTTATAACTTTTATTTGAAAAGAATAAAAGAATTAATCACTAACTATCACATGGAAGTAATTGCAAAACATGCTTTATTTAAATACATTATCACATGCAAGACATACTGATTAATTCACCCAATTATAAATGCTTTTCCTGTCTGTGGTTACCATACATACTTGTAATGTAGTACATCTAAAGTGTACTAGAATAGTAAAGGATGTCCTAAGAACATCCATCACAAAGAACTATTTTCATTACCGTAATATATAATAGATATTTGTGATTTAAAAGTTACATCAAAATTTTCTATTAAGAAGTCATATCCCAACATGATGAAGACAATTTTTACAAATATGAGAAGTTACTATAGCTACCAGTATTGTTCTCTTTATCAGTCTTCCTTTTTGGTACTAGTTCAGGGCTGGGCACATCAACCTTACTCTCATCTTCTTCCAGAAAAATAAAGGATATTCAACATGAGGGATAACTGCAATATTGCATTCACAATATTAACCAATGAATTCAACCATTTTCTTTCTTTCTTTCTTTCTTTCTTTCTTTCTTTCTTTCTTTCTTTCATTCATTCGCTTGTTTGCTTGCTTGCTTTTTTGCTTGTTTAATTTCTATGGCCACCCATCTCAGTCAATGTCTGTGAGTGGGGTTTATGTTTTGCAAAGCATAGGTCTTTCCAGGTAACGAGAAAGGCAGAGAATAGATCAGTATTTATAATAAAAACATATAGCCCAAATGATCACTATTCATCTACAATATTTAAAAAAGTTGAAACAAATATATGGAAAATAATGTACAATATTGTGAAAACTTTACCTAGTACCATAGTTGACATACGGGTCACTGTATCAGTGTTAAGATAAAGTAACATTAGTTATTTAATATGTTTGTTTTATTTTAATCAATACCCATACAGGTATCATTTATGCATGCAACAGATGGTAAAACTGTAAAAATGGGAGAAAGATTGTGTTATCAATTATAGACTGTACAAGCAATTTCCAAATTTACAGGGACAAAGTATGTGAAAGTGTTCATGTATGCATATTTTTAAATAAAGCCAATGCATCAGGTATTGTAAATAAAACTACTTTATCAACAAACTAATGAATTAGATTGAGGCAGTTAAATATTGCTTTTGATAATTTGATCTATGTAGAACTGCATTTCAGTGAAAATGAATTTCAAAGTTATCTGTATCATTTATCAAATGCCTTTGTAATTCTTCATTTAACTTTTACTTGCTCTGGCATTTTTTCTGAGTTGGAAGTTTGTTGTATACTTAGAAATTGTCAAAGTTTCTACTTTTCCATTGAATGTGATATTCATTATTAAAAATAAAGAAAATTGTTTTTCTAAAAGTATTTAAATCTAGGTTTAGCTGAGGTTCAGATGGAAATATAGTTTTCTATATAACTAAAACCAGGACTAAGATAAGAAATAACACTATAGATTTATCCATTTTTTTTCTATAAAAATATGTGTTTCCCAATGATTTGTTACAACTGGAAAAAGAGAAATAGCACTTACTTCCTAAAAACCTGTGATCAGATTACAAAGGTACAATAAGTATTCATAAAAACGTTAAAGAACAACATACAAAAAACTCACAACATTAAAAGGGATGGATCAATAAGTTTAGTCATACAGGTTAGCAAAATTGTACAAAGAGGCAACTTGCTTCAACTTCAGAATGAATCCCACAGTGTATTTCCATTTGCTCTGATCATAATTAATGGAAATTACAATTGGCCCATAATCCAAGTTAGCAAGAAGTTTATAGACATTCACCCTGATTAAGTGTGAAGTCATGGAAACAGGAGGAGATA